>NC_089589.1:50438920-50518920 GCF_019320115.1 Miscanthus floridulus | reverse complement strand
AACTCTTTGAATGATGTGGAGAAGGCTGCTCCCACCTAGCATGCTCTGGTTGGTGCATACAGGAAGATCCCAGCCTGGTCCCAGCCTACATGCTGAGGATGGTGCACCTAGGAAGGTCCTACTTTATCAAATCTTGTGTAGCCGGTGAAGGTAGGGCCTTCTGGAATGGGGTCGTCTCCACGCTACCAAGGCCGCAGGTTGCGAGTGATCCTTGTAGAGGCAATCCTATGAGGTGCTTGCTCTATTTTCTGCAAATTAAAGACAAACGAATCTACCACATATAGACCGAGGTTCCAGTCTGGTAAAGGAAATTCATTTATGTAGTCCATATACATCATGACTATATTCCCATCCTTGCACTTTTTTAACATGTGTGAATGATTAAAATAGCTAGAGTCAATAATCCATCGGGGACTATCCATGTATGTAATAGAAGCGTTTGCTAGTAAACCCAAATTTCTAGCTATGCGGGTGAACAAAGAAGTGCACCCAACATCTCCCTTAACTCCAGGAATTTCTGCCCATTGTGTCATCATGAATTTTATAGGTGAGACCTTCTTTCTTTTAACCATAGCATAGAGCAGTTTAAGTTCATCATTTCTTTCTATGCGGAAATCATTTCTAGGAAAAAGTGAAAATCCTAGCCATTTGTGCATGAACCGCAAAGTAGGGCGGTGAATGCCATTGGTGCGAGGGTGGTAGCAAACAATTTCTTTCGATATCTCCCTCCAAAACTTATTCCTATCAAAGTCTTGTATAACTGAGTCTACATCAATTATGCCTAGAGCAGGGAATCCTAGAAGCTCACTACAGTTCTTCCAGGAAAAAGAAAATTATTTCCCAAAGAACCTAAATGAGACTTCCGAGTCGGTGGTTTGTAAAGTGCATAAAAATTCAATAGCCAAAAGCTTGCACGCTGACTCATCTATTTCCCATGCATCCTCCCATCTACGGCCTTGAAAATAAGTTCAAATTTGGAGTCCATACCTATGGACTGAAGTAGGGCTGGATTGAAGGCAAGGTGAGGTCGAAATCCTGGTCCTTCAGCTTCTTGTAGATGTTCTTCTCCCTATCATCCTAGAGCTTGAGCTGCTTTTCTTGTAGAAGAACGTTCCCCTCCATGGGGGATGATTGGGATGGTGCTCCAGCAGCGGGAGATGGAGGATCAACCTCCATGTCGGTGCTTGCTCGGGACAAAGAACTTGTCATTGAACGGAACGATGCCGCCCGCTTGAGTTTGCCGGCGATCTTGCTTATTTTCCTGCAAAATAGACAAAAATAACATAACTCAGTGGAACCAGATTGGGAAAATAAAAATGTTAGTGGTTAGCGATTCCAAAATTTAGTCGTCCATAGGTTAGTCATCCGAGATTGCCTAGTGAATATTCTAATCAAGATTTTGGCATGTCTTCCACCCTAATTCTTTTTAATTTCCTCTCTTGATTTGGACAACACTACCACTCTTAAACACTATTTTTCTTGCTCAAATTTCAGCAGCACCTCTTCCTCTCTTTCTCAAGATTTTAACACTACTTTCACACTCAAACTTCCTCACACTCTTCCTTTCTGCAACACTACTTCTACCAAAGGAAATTCAACTATGAAATTTTGAACTGGAATTTTGAGCTTAGGAGCTGATTTTGTGTTGTGTTGGAGGCCGAGAGCAACAAGGAAGGAGTGGGATTTATAGAGGGGAGAGGGGGAAGCCACCCGGCCTAGTGGTGGGGCCGGCTGGCCCCATAAGGTGGCCAAATGGCCTCTCCATTTCCTGATGCTTCCTTTGCTTCGTAGTTAAGTAGGTGAAGTGCTCCTTTCGGTGGATATTTGCTCTGGATGGTGCAGAATGGAGATAAGTAGAGATATGGAGGTGATGGGTGGTGGTTGAGTGGGCCCCATGTGTCTCTCCTATTTCTACCATATACATGTATAAAAGTGCAATGCAAAATTACTTTTGCGGAACTATGAAATATGAGAAGATGAATGAGAATATTTTTTTTATATTTTTACACCTCCACAGTAAATATTTCTTACGGGGTTTTTACGCTTCATAAAAATTATTTACATGGGGCTTGAATTTTTAGTATGCCATGATGAGAATTGTTTATTTCATTTTTGTTATGCAAGTTTTAAGAAGTAAATATGCCAAAATAAAAATATAATGCGAAAAGTAAATATGGATAACTACCGAGTTACCTCTCGGTGAGGGATTCGGAAATTTAAGTCCACCGAACCAGACTCCTCCGTTCGGGTTCATTCTTCGATTGTATCAGTCGGTACCGGAGATGGAGACCTTAACAGTTGCACTTGCTTCTCAAGACACTTTAAATTGGAGCATTGTTCCAATCTTGGCTTGAAAGCGAACCGCTCTTCCTTTCCGTTAATATGGAATTTGATCTCTCTGGCTCCGACATCAATGTGCACATTTGTAGTGCTCAAGAAGGGTCTCCCAAAACTTAGTGGTGTCTTCATGTCCTCCTGCATGTCAAGTACCACAAAATCTACAGGAACAATGAAATTTTGTATTTTTACTAGAACATTCTCAGCGATTCCTATAGGGTAGCGGACCAATTGGTTAGCTAGTTGTAAACACATCGATGTTGGTGTGAGTGTTGAATGGTTGAGCTTGTCGAAGACCTTCTTGGGCATGGCACTGACGCTTGCTCCAAGATCACATAACAGCATTCTCAAAGTTCTGGCTCCCAATCGATCAATTGATAGTGGGACATCCTTGATCCTTCTTCTTGATAGGTGCTGTGTTTAGGATGGCCGCACTACACTCCTTCGTTAACTTGATTACCTTAGTGGAGTGCAGTGGTCTCTTGTTGTTGAGGATATCTCGGAGATACTTCGCGTAGGTAGGCACCTGTATGGCATCTAGCAATGGAATATTGATATAACTTTTGAATTACCTCTACAAACTTACCAAACTGCTCATCCATTTTGGCTTTTTTATTTCTACGTGGAAACGGTAGGAGGGTCATGTCATGAAAATCTTGTTGTAACTCTTACTCTTGTGGCCCATTTTCTTTGTCGTCCTTCTTCTCCTCTTCCAGCACTACCACTGGTGTCTTACCTCTCCTTGTCGGATATGGTAGATCATGAGTAGACTAGGCTAATTGAGATTCTATCTTTTATTATAGTTAAGTTGGTCTTGTATGGTAGAAGAAACATTATCCATTTTAGTGTTTATGTTTTCTAGGACCTTGTCATTAAAAGCAAGCTTTTTAGAAATATTCTCGTTAATCCTAGCTTGTTCTAAGATCAAGTCTCTCAAGGATGGTTGCTTGGGATTACAAGAATAATTACCTGGATACTTACCTTGGTAAGTTGGCCGTTGTTGTTGTTTCCATCCATGTCTCTGTTGTTGTAGAACAGAGTTGTTGATGACGATGTTTACATCTTCTTGATATTCAAGGAATTCAACCCCCAAATATTCCCCATATAAGTTTTGAGCATTGAATGCATCTTGAATGGCCTAACGATCTTTCTTGTAATTGTCCCGTTGCTCGAGCCAATTCAATAGTATGTCCATCATGGTTGATAGTGCACACACCTTTTCTGGTACTTCTTCACTCTTATTGCATAATGACCAGCCTTGATTAGAGGCTATCTTTTCCATAAGAGTTTCAGCTTTTCCAAGGGTGAGTGACATAAATGATCCTCCAGTAGTGGCATCGAGTTGTTCATGGGCTTTCTGAGTTAATCCATGGTAGAAACTTTGCATGAGCAACCAATCTTCCATTCCATGATGAGGGCAATCTAAAACATATTCTTGAAAACATTCCCATGCTTCTAGAATGGTCTCTCCTTTCTGCTGTTGGAAGTTTGAAATCTTTCCTCTTAAGGCATTGGTATTTTCTACATGGAAAAACTTTTCTATGAAGGCCTTTGAACACTTTGCCCATGTATTGATATGATCTTTGTTGGTGTAGAACTATTGCTTCGCTCTTCCCACAAGTGAGAATGGAAAGAGGCGGAGTAGTATGATGTTTTGAGCAACATCCTTGATGACGACCGTGCTACTTATCTCAAGGAAATTTTGAAGATGAGCACTAGCATCTTCATGTGCCTTTCCACTGAATGGGGTAGCTTGCACCATGTTGATGAGGCTTGGCTTAAGCTCAAACTTAAGATTATCGGTTTTGAGTGTTGGTCCAGTGCGACTATTCTCAGTGCTTGGAGCAGAGAACTCACGCAGGGTCTTGTCAGCCATAGCTTCAGAAACTGATGTTAAGCTTCCTCTTTATTCTATTGATTCTGATTGATAGAAATTGTTGAATCACAACTAATCCTGCAATACCATGTATAAGATATAAACAAAGACAAAACAAGGGTAAACGTGCTAAAGCAGAGATTATGATTTTATCAATAAGTATTTATTTGGTCAATTCTCTTAGCCATGTGCCCCTCCACGGCAATGGCGCCAGAAATGCTTGTTGACATTTCTTAGCATCACTCTTAACTAAGTTGTCATCCCTAGCAAGATGCTAGAAATGCGTTGTTTGTAATTATGAGAACACTTGTAAACTATATATATATAAGGTATCCGCAAGCGCACAGATAATATACCATTGTAGAATTCCACCTAGGAGTATACCGAGTTATTTATATTTTATCCATAGGGAGGTGCTATGGGGTTGTGTTGGCATAGAGATATTGACAAATATGTATACTTATGATAAAACCACTCTCATGCTATGGCAGGGGTAAGTCCATTGATAAATAAATGATAAGTGTAAGGTAATAATGGTGTTCCAGAGATAGAAATAGATACTCATAAAATGTAGTAAGGCTAAGCAAGAGATTCGTTAAGAGCAAAAGATTCCTAAGTCATTACTTATCTACTAAGTCTTTTGTACACCCAAGTACATACACTCTCATCTATAGTATAACTAACTTTGGATCTATGCATAAGGAACATTACTAAGGAAGATTAAGAACAGAGCTTATCTTCCTTCGCAATCATGTTCTACGCGCTTTATAAATAGGGAGTGGACTACAAAGAACTCAACGGGAGTGTCACATCCACGATCTACCACATGACCCAGAGTGTGGAATGCATTCATAGGCAAACAATATCTAAGCACCATGCTTACATAATGTCGACCACTTAACTCGCTCGAGTACTGAGCTAAGAGCTTTGCGAACATATGCATATATTCATCATCAATCATAACTATATCAAGCATATTACTAGAGCAAACTAGGAAGCATGATAAATAGAAACATAATATTGAAGTAGCACAAAGTCATAAATAAAGAGATATAATGGCTATACCAGTCTCCTAGACGACCGATCCGAAATCCTTAGCGATAGCCCAAACTCTACTTGAACCTTGCTAGCTAGCCTATACTAGAAACTTGAAGAATTGGAGTTCTATTCTCTTCTCTCTAGAAACCCTAATTTCTGGTCTGATCTTGACTTATGGCAGCGTGCTCTAGAGGGGAGGGCAGGGGCTGGTTATATAGGCCGAGGCGTCCAACTTGAGCCCTTGGTTCAAACCAACTTAAAGGACAGCGTAGATGCATCCTAGGAGGCGGTGGGAAACCGACTTTCGAAGGAGGCTGACAGGTGGGTCCCCCAAGGGTCGAGCGGCCTCTAGGTGGGGCCGGCTGGCCGGACCTGCCAGTGGCTTGGCCCCCGCTTTGGTGTGGAGTCCTCTTGAGTCTTCTAGAACCTTCTAGAGTTGATTTTGCTGTGGATAAGCATGATTTTATTCGATGATTTGATCCACCTTGATGGTTTTCTGAAATAACCCTGCTAAAAATATAGATTCACCAAAACTTGTGGAAATTGTCAGTCTATATTGGTGATCCTTTTTATGCATTTATTGAAGTTAAGTTGACGGTTTATGATGGATGGTAACTACCATCAACAGTGGGGCTGGCCGGCCCCACCTACAGGTCAGCCGGCCCCTAGGACCCACCTGTTAGCCCCCCGTTGCTATGTCAGTTCTCCACTGCCTCCTAGATTGCATCTACGCGGTTTATTCAATTTGGTTTGATCCGAGGGCTCAGGATTGATGCTCTGGCCTATATATACCAGCCCCTGCCACCCCCTGGAAGCATTCAAGTCAATTGAGAAGATAGAAACCCTAATCATTCTCAGAGGTCCACCATATTCTAGGGCATAGCTAGTTAGACTAGGTCTAGAGGGAGGCAAGCAGGTTTCGCTTGGATTCCTAATTGTGTCAAGAGCATGGTTTGGTATAATCTTTGTACCCCTCTCTTTTTTATCTCTCATTACTTTTATATGTTTGCTACAATTGTTTTTTTAGATTAACATTATTCATATCGTTTATGTTCCTAGTTATCATGTTCATGGTCTACTTTGATTATATACTTAGTATAACTAGAAATATCCTTATATTTATGCATAAGTTCATATAGCGCTCACTCTAAGGTACCATGGGTGAGTGGTCGACATTGTGTAAGCGTGGTGCTTATACGTTGTTTACCTGCGGATACACCATATATTTCGGGTCATGTGGTAGATCACGGATGTGACACTCCCATTGAGTCCTTTGTAGTCCACTCCCTGAATATAGGTATACAAGTAGGATCTAGTTACAAAGGAAGACAAGCTCTGTTCTTAATCTTCCTTAGTAATATCCCTTATGTGTAGATATGAAGTTCATCTCAGCCATGACTACTAGGTGTAATGCACTAATCAATGTATGCTTTGACTTGTAATTAAGAATGACTTAGGAATTATTCCTCTAATATTCTACTTAACCATGCTAATGCCATAGATAGGAGTAATCTAAGTGATCAATGATTAGTTATTATGCACTATTCATATATAAATTTACCTCTTGACTTACCCCTATTGTGAGTAGAATATTGGCTATGGTTTAATTCTCCATCAATATCATAAGTTATCAATACATGTCCTTCCCAGACCTTCCCTGTGGTAAAAATATAAATAACGATACAAGGAATACTCCTGGGTGATGTGCTACAATGGTATATTATCTGTGGGCTTGCAGATCCCTTTCATATATATATATATATATATTCTTCCTAGTCACATAAAATAATAAAGAGCTACCTCTAGCATCATCACTAGGGATGACAACCTAGTAAAGTAATGTTAAGAGATGAAGACATACATTAGGTGGCTACTAAAACAAGTGCCAATCCTCAAAGGCCCACCGCTGCAACATCTCTTGGATCTCTCGGCCGCTGCTGCTACTACAAGTGCATGCTTGACCTCTCGGTGCTGCCTTTTTTGCTTCTTAAGCTGCTCCATCACCTTGGCCTTGCCCTTGTCCCTTGGCATATGAGGAGGCTCCTAACCATCACCATCCCCACCAGAAGGAGGTATTGGACCCATAGACTTTGTACGAGCCATAGCACCACTGAGAAACTCCCCTATCTCCAGTTGTCCCTGCAAGAACCATTGCTAGAAAACCATTGCCAATAGATAAACTGCCCCTGACAAGCTAAAACTCCCCTAACTCAAGTCACACCCAACTATCACTCAAGAGGCTTGGCCTCTGTTCCGTACTTGTGGGCTTGGCCTCGAATGAAACTGCCATTGACAACTGCCTCACACAAACTAACATGCTGCACAATAGATTAAGACGGTATATATAAGCATATATGGACTAGGGAAGAGTTAATCCTAATGGAAGCAAAGCACAGATCGGAAGAAAAATGGACAACATGGCATTCTACCTTGCAACTGCAATGATCCAGATTTAGCAGGAAATAAAAGACATCACGGAGTCGACCCAGTCATCTGCAGCACGCAAAAGTGACAGAAAAGAGTGAGCATAGGCAAACAGTAGCTATTGGGGCATTTTATCAAGCACCTTGGGGGCACCCACCTAAGCAGAAGGAGGAAATGCCATCTAGTCATATACTAACACATATTGATGCAATAGATAACCATAGTTCATTATGCATTTAGCTCCACAAAGGGATGCATAAGGGCCTGCCTTGAGCTAAGTCAGTTGACTCATTGTCGGGTTCCACCGCTTGAGGTTCTTTCTCAACCCCGGCCTCTTTGGGAACATCGTCACCTATACATGCATGATGCTTGATGAGTATAATGCATAAAGTAAATGACATGATATGCTATGCAATGATGTTACTTAATTTGCATTGGATCATATGCACTAAGTGTTTCAGTGTAGCATAGCTGAGCTATCGGTTTGGTCTATCGGACAATCCGGTGTAACTATCGGACAGTCCGCTGGTTCAGGGACTTAGTGAAAATAGGGTAGTTGGGCCATTGAACCCGCTGTGGTGACTCACAGACTCTCTAGTACCAAGTCTATGCTTTTGGGACACTTTATTATTCTCTACTATAAATCAACGAAACATTCTGTTGTGGCGACGGACCATCCGTCACATCAGGTTTATAGGGTACTTGTTCTGCTAAGTGTTCAGGTTCAGTGGAATGCTCCACTAAGGGTGACGAAGCCTCCGCTAGGAACTAGCTGCTCTCAGGTTTCCCAAAAATTCATGTTTATATTTCAGCAGACACTTCGGTGTAACTGACAAACTCTCTGCTGTGGTAAGTCTGTAGCTTGGGCTCTCTGTCTTTGAATTACAATTCCACGGACTCTCCACCAAACTCAACGTTCTCTCTATTGAATTATAATGTGTTGTGTTTAAGTGTGGACAGACAGGTCTCAGTGTTGATGGACCCTCCACCAGTGAGGACGGACCCTCCGTCAGATGACTAACAGTGAACATTTCTACCAACTTGAAATCCAAATCTTCACCTAGGCTTCTTGCATGTGTAATCCATTACTAGGATATGTTTCTAGTGTACTAAGGAGCATTTCTAGCTAGGTGACTCTAGCTACATTATGTGCAAACTAAACTTAGGTCATAAATCGACATTTTCTAGGTTTTGGCTCATCAGAGTGAAAACTAGGTTTTGGCTTGATTCAAACCATACCAAGGCTGCAAAATGAAAATGCAAGGCTTTCTCAGATGTTGGAGAAGCTTAATCTCCCCCTTGGTGACTTGAAATCTTCTTGCTCCTTGTTTTGTCCTCCTCCTAGCTCCTTGTGGTGAGGGTGAGAGGGGTCCTCCCTCTTCTAACCCCCACTCCTTGTGGATGAGAGCTCCTAGGTGATCTCCATGGCCTCCATCATCTACTCCAACTCCAAATCCCCCTCCTTTTCTTCTCCTTTCCCTTCCTTCTCCTTGCTTGAGTGTGTGTGAGAGTGTAGAGAGAGTGATGAACTAGAGAGAGTGGGAGAGTGAAAGTGAGTGGGTGAGCTTATTAGGCTTCTGCTTTGGGGTCTCCATGTATTGGACAACTGTTATGACAAGTGGGGCCAAGTTGAATTCTAAAGTGACACCTCACAAACTCTGCATTGGATGGACTGATGGACTGTTCGGGGGTTTTGGCAAACTCTCTGGTGAGTGTTGAATTTAACTGATCGAGGCTGAACTCTGTCAAGTCATGTAGATGAGTTGATGGATTATTCGGTGGTGGCGGCGGACTCTCCGTCAAAACAACAGTGAGCAGACTGAAAGCAGATTTCAGCACAAGATGGTTTCTTAATTTGAATTTCAAATGCAAATGTTGATCAAGATGCTTATGCTCATTGACATGTCAAGACCAGGTCATGACACAAAGATTCAGCATGTGGACGTGTCGAGTGGAGATGGGAGGGGGAGATGTCATGTGCCTAAATCAGGGGCCCAACGTCGGGCCAATCGGGCCAAGAGGAACCCGTGACCCAACCCTGGCTGACCCAGACCCCTGGTGCGCATGACCAGGGGGTGGGCCACCACTACTCTGCCAAATTCCTGACATCGGAAGCAATCCAGAATAAAAAAGAGGAAAGTCAGAAAAAGTAGAAAAATAAATAAGAGATTTTCTTAGATTAAATAGATTAGGACTTATTAGGAAATAAATAGTTTTACCTGTAATGAAAGTAGTACAAATCTATAAGGACTCTTTTTCTAGTTTCTTGGAGGATAAGTTTAGATTGCTTAGAGCATCCCCAAGAGTTCCCAATAAAGCCTCGCAATTTATGATTTTTGGCAAGAATAGAAAAATACCCATCTCCATGAGTTCACAATCCTACCTCCCAACTTTTGGCACTTGGAAAAAATCACCAAACTCGTGGATATATCTGCGCGTCTTCCACGCGCATATCGGTCTGGCAATCTAAGGTGAAAGGGCGTGGAAAAGAATAAAGAGTAGGAAATAGTTCCTGATGTAAATGTACAAGAGAGAAAGAATATATAAAAGCGGTTAGGATAATTTAGAAATAGTATAGGATTCCTGATGTAAAATTGTGTTTTATATTTTAGGAGTGCCTTATTGGAAACTGTGGGACATGGTCTTATTTATTCCACCCAATACTCTTTGGCTAGTTGGAAAACTCCATGGTTTTGGGAAGAAATTCTTGGGAACTCTTGGAAATGATCTTAGGGGCTAAGTCTCCTAGGATTATAAATAGAGGGGTGATGTAACATTTCAATCTTAGGCAAAAGAAATAATCTATTCCCCTATCCCCCCTCTCTCTCTCTCTACCACCGATGCCTCCCTTTCCCTCTCTCCCTTGCACTCATGCCCCTGCCCCTGCCGCATGCCACCACCCTGCCCTTGAAGGTCGCTACTAGAACCTCCCCCACGCCTGGCGCAGCGGCACCGCTGCCCCTCACCGCTGCTGCTCCATCACCCGAGGCCACCCCAATTAGCCCCATGAAAGGATCATCACAAGGTAGGATTTAACTGTTGTGAGAAATTTTAGATTAGGCCAATTCAACTCCCCCTCCTTCCTTCTGGAGCTATTTCATTGGAGGCATGATGAAGCCCGGTGACGATGAGATGTGGTAGCCTCTTTCTAGGTGTGTTTGTGAATCCAGTTGTGTGTAGGTGGCAATGTCTTGGTGGCAGGGGCTAAGGTCTGTCATGGAGAATCAAAGTTGTTTTGTTGCTTTTGCACCAAAACTTGGCAAGGATTCATGTGTTAGGGCTTTGATGTGTTAGGGCTACTGGATCGGCAGTTGTGTGGCTGTAAGAGTGTGTTGTGTTGTTGTTTGAACTTCTATTTTTCTTACTTGAATGATAGAGCTCCTACCTTTTTGTTAAAAAATAGGTGCGAGTAAGGAATATTTCATCTAATTTCTTACAACACCTTCAATAATCATGAAGTTGAACTCCTCAAAAATAACTGAACTTCTTTCTTAAATAAGTTATATACGTACTCACAAAAGTCAGGGATAAAAGTTATATACATACTCACAAAATTCAGGGATAAAGTTTAGAAGGTTAGTTTTTCACTGGGCACGATATAGCCAAACTATAAATTTTCATTTTGATCCTAATATTGACAGGCATGAGAAAACATGAATTAATTAATTCATCAAAAGTGAAAGCAAAAAATGTTTAGTCGACTCATCCATGTTAGAAGTGAAGGTAAATGAACAAGATTGGAAGAACCGTTGCTTTCATTGATCTTTGAAATATATTTATACAAGTGAAGGGGTGTCACGATGGGACACGGCTGTTTCCAAAAGATATGCCCTTGGGGACTAAAACTAACTATCTAATCCTATCCACTAATCCGGTGCTTGATGGATGAGATCACTCATGAAGAGATGCATGTTCGTCTGTAGACGCCTGTTCGCGTATAGGTGTTGTTTCACAACACTCCCTCTTGATTGAATCTTCCTTAAGATCAATGCAGTTGTAAGCTAAAATTCCTCGAAAAACCCTATGGGAAAAATATGAGAAATATATGGATATGCCATAAAAATTCCTTTAAACCTTATTGGAAAATAAGGAGAAAATAGCATATTTGTTTGTGTGGTTTAAATAAACCACTATGTCATTGGTATCCCATTAAAAATCCTAGTGGGGAAAAAATATTGAAGATACGACATAAAGATAACTCCCCCAAAAACCTTTTAGGAAAAATATGAGGATCAATATAAAGTGATATGCCGCTAAAACTCCTATAAAAACCTAGTGGGAAAATTAAAAGAAAATATGACGACATATTATTGGTATTGCCTCTTGGATATCTCACATGAAAAACCTTTTCATGGAAAAACCATGGATGAGTTGCGAGGACAATATGTGTCTTTGTTATTTCCCACAAAAACCCCGATGGGGAAAATAGAAAAGATGAAACATGCTTATGTTAATATTACCTCATTAAAAACTTTAACAAGAAACCTTGTGAGTAAAACTTATGAAAGAAAAGAGTATAATATGATACTGGTACAGGTTAGCATGTAAGAGATGTCTCCCCCCGATCCTTGCAAATTTTAAAGTCGCCGCATACCAATCTTATGTACAAATTTTGAAACATAGATGTTGGTAAGGACTTAGTAAATAGGTCAGTGAGATTATCGCATGACTTGATTTGCAAGATTTTTATCTCCCCTGCTTTCTCGTAACTCATGGGGATAAACCAGCTTAGGGGCAGTACTCTCATGTAACTTGTTTGCATCTATGTAACATAAGCAAAATTATCTTTATAGATAATTATAGGTGATTCAATCAAACCATTACCACATGACTTTTGTATGTGGTTAATCATTCTACGAAGTCATACACATTCATGTGATGCTTCGTATAGAGCAATAGTTTCAGAATGATTAGTAGTGGTCGCTGTCAAAGTATATGTTGACGGTCACTAACATCAATTATAAACAATCAACATAACCTGCATTTATATTTAATTCCATCACCAAACAAAGGTATAGGGGTTTAAACTAACAAATTCCATGAGTTTTGGTGAATCTATATTTTCTACAGGGATTATCCAGAAAACCGTCAAGGCGGACCTACATGTCAGAATTAATCGTGCTTATCCACCGCGAAACGAGCACCAGAAGGTTCCAGAGGACACCACACCGAAGCAGGAGCGGAGGGGCTAATATGTGGGGCTAGCTAGCGCCACCTGTAGGCCGCTCGACCTATAGGCCCACCTATTAGCCTCTGCCTCGTTATGTCGGTTCTCCATTGCCTCCTAGGTTGCATCTACGCCATTCTTTGAGTCAGTTTGATCCAAGGGCTCACATTGGATGCTTCGGCCTATATATATTAGCCCCTACCCCCCTCCTTCAATAGATCACTAAAACCCTAATTCATATCTATAGGATCAGAGCCAATAATCAATAGAAGATTAGTCCTCCATAGGATCTAGTCTTATAAATAGAATAGTGAGATAGAGAGTGAGGAAAGAGTTTGGAGGAGATGTCGGCCTGTCAGTGCTCACTCTACGGCTTGTACCTTGGCAAATCCAAGTTCTACTTGAGTTTGCTTCAAAGGATTCCCTGGTAATCAACTTCTAATTCAAGTAAGTGTCGTGTTTATATTGCTCATTAGGTTCACAACTCTTTGAGTGCTTTAATCTATAGGACGCTCTAGGTTAAAGTAGTAATTGTAGGTATAAGCGTGGTGCTTAGTCCAGTCACTTGTGGATGTACCCTATATTCCGGATTGGTGGTAGCGCACGAGGGTGACTCTTATAGCCTCATTGAATCCTCTGTAGTCCACCTCCCATTTGTAGGCCTAGCAGGATTTAGTTACAATAGGAAACATACCTTGCTTGTGCTTCCCTTAGCAATATCCCCAGTTGAACAATAGATGACATAGCTTACCGAAGTTAGAACTAGAAGACCTTTGTGATCTCCTATATACTCCTATTATCTTAAGCCTTGTTGCTACTCCTAGTTAAGTTAGACTATAGTTGGTCTCACATGTTTCCCTGTGGATACGATACTTGGAATACCTCCGGATGAAAGTTACAGCGGTATTCGTGCGCTTGCGGATTTATCTGTGTGCGTTAAAATATGCCAACAAGCTTTCTGGCGCCATTGCCGGGGAAACGGTTGCTGAATTATCTACAAGCCTAGCTTAACATTTTATCTTTTGTTCTTTCTTTTGTTTTACTTTTTTCGTTTAGCATGGATTCCACTCCTATCTATCAATATGCTAAACCCACGAACGCAAGCCTAAAGCCACCTGAATCCTTAGACCCTATCATAACACCTGGTTATGAGTTGCGCCTGTATTTAATAAAACAGATTCGGGATAAATCCTTAATGGGAGAAGGCGATGAAAATCCATACTCACACCTACGAGAGTTTAAACAAACCTATGCATGCTTGCGTATCGCTGGCATGTCTGACAAAACCTTAAGATGGAAGTTGTTTCTGTTCTTTTTTATGGGAAGAGCTAAACAATGGTACAATCTAGTCGTAGGAAGTATGCAAGGATATTGAGAAACATTATACTCTAAATTTTGTTTACGTTTCTTTCCCATCTCTAAGGTAGTCAGCCTTCGAAAAGAGGTTCTAAATTTTAGGCAATTAGAAGAAGAATCTCTTAGTACATCATGGGATCATTTTAATGAACTAATCATCACTGGCCCGGACCTTGCCATTCAAGACCCTGTACTTCTTTAATATTTTTACATGGGTCTTTGCAAGGATTCTAGGGAATCCATTAATGCAGCCTCTAGAGGAGCTTTCCTTCATTTGTTTGCTAGTGAAGAAAGGGCTATGCTTGATAGAATTAGTGGAAAGACTCCCTGCACTAGCATTCATTATGAACTCCTTGAAGAAGAGAACGAATCCTCTGCGAAACAAGAAGAGGAAGTTCTGATAGCCAAATCACAACCATTCTGATCCCAAGATTTAGTTATCAATCCTGAACCACCAATACCCCAAAATCCCCCAAAAGAAGAAAGAATTCCACCTTTGGAAATCCCTATTGAGATTAAGGATGACCTCTTTGGTGCTGATTTTGGGAGAGCATTAAATTCTCATAAGAGACCTTCAAGCGAGTATAATTCAAATCCTCTCAAGAAGGGATCTCTTAGAAAGCATCCTTATTCTCATGTGGGACATTGGGAAGAATTCAAGGATGGCATGTCTAGTGATGCCATAGAAGGAGAGCCAAGCCATTTAGAAGCCAATCCTATCTTCTCCCCTTCTATACCCACATTAGATGTCTTATTTGAACCCATCTCTCAACCCATCCTTGACCCCGATGATCCCTCTTATGCTCCATCTCTCCTAAGTCTCATGATGACCTTAGAAATCCATTAAGACAATCGAAGTATAGGAATCATGAAGACCGCAAGGATGACCAAGAAGAGCAACAACAATGGCTAGAATGTATTAGGAATTGGCTGCAATGTATTAAGAATTCATATGCCATTGCTAAAGAATGGATGGACAAGGACGAAGCCTTATGGGTAGAATCCAAACTTGGCCTAGATTCAAATAGTGAGCTTGAATCAATATCTTTACTAAACATGACTCATCCAAGTTTGGAGGAAGCCTTAGAGAAGATCACCTCGAGAGTCTCCAATCCAAGGAAAATATTGCACATTCATGAAGAAACATCCTTGGAGCTTGAAAAGGAAGATGACATTGATGAGCATGGGAATTATTTCATGAACACCTCATCAAATCCATGCTCACATGAGGAATCTCCTGAATCAATTGGTCTCTCCAACATTGCCACACACAAGATCTTCAACCCTCTCGTAGTCCCTGTTTATAAAATTGTTGAAAGGGTGGTTGTAGATGCATATGTTTATCATAAATATTGCAAATCTCGTTGGCACGAATCTTGAGATAGGCACACAAGGGTTGATGTTCGAGGGCAAACCACTCCACTAATTTGAAACACAATTCCAAGGTTTCCCAAGGACGAGCTTCTGTCCTAAAACAAACACTTTTGGGAGATAATATGAGTTTTCACCTTCTGCTGTGATACCCTTATGAAATAAGCATAGAAACATAGTTGCAAAAATATTTTTTCGGGTATTTCTATCACTAACCATTTCAGGTTTGAAGCAAAAAAGAATGAACGATGATGACTCAAGGTATGTCCAACCAATTATCATGCAACATTGAATCACATCCATCCAAACTTGACTTTACATTGCAAAATTCAAGCCTGGGGGATGGGCTTCTCTAAAAAATCTTATGCCATGTTGCTAATTTATCTTGGTTGTCTCTACCTTTAAATCATGCTCAATAACAATCATGCTTTTTCATCTCCAATTGAATAAATCTCTATAATGCTTTCATGCTACCTTTGTTTACTATAGTATGTTCGAGGTTTGGAATAAGTTCATACATCTTTTAAATTAACCATGGAGCTTAGTTTAGGGGTGCTGATCGTACTTCCAAAGGCTTTTAAATTAAGCATGGTGCTTAGGTTAAAATGCCTTCCTGAATCAAATTAGACGTGGTGTGTAAGTTGATTTTTGAACCAAGAATATGCTATAGTAGATACTGGTCATTTTGTTGGACTAACCCTATGCAGGAAACTTTTCATTCAATATTGGTAAGTCATGAGATGAATTCAAATCAGAGATGAAGCAAGACACAACTCATTCATTATAGATGTAAGAACTACATACCTCATTCAACATGGATGAAAGAACTGTAAGTACCAAAGTTCATTCACTTTGTTTTTTGTAGCAAGTTACCTTTGCCTTGAGCCATGCTTGTATAAAACATGATCCCTATACTAAAGTAATCCCAAAACCATCTTTTCATTAGCATAGAGGGAAATTACAAAATTCTAGACAAACAACCCGTGTTTTAAAATTGTATATTCCTTCGGGTATGTGTCGTCCACTAATCCTTTGCAGGCATAAAACAATGAGTGAGTAAAAAGGTGTAACAAGGTGTTAAATAATCAAAGAGCAGAAAGATGGCATGACAAAAGGATGAGAAAGAAAGGGTGCAATCTAGGAGACAAGAAGCTCATGAACATCTCAAGATGCGAGGCTAGCCGAAAAAAGAAAAACTTCAAGCAAAAGGGAAGGACCATCATGAGTCATCTACCCTTCGTCATATGGTGGCATCACACTTCAATGACAAAGGTAATCTCCTAAGGTAAATGGTCATCATTTAACAAGTTTTCCCTTGATTCTGGTAGGCACACAAATAAGAAACAAACATGTTTGAGTTATAGTTCTACTTGATCCGACATGATTAACTCAACATGTTTAGTTCTTCAAGCTTGTTCCTAGCACCACTCTCTTGTGACCATAGTCTTAACCAAACAAACTAAAAAAATGCACATCCTATCTCTAGAAGCTTATAGTCATAATCATGTAAAGATTGATACATTATGCACAGATAGACAATCCTTCCATGGGTTAAGCAACTCAATCTTTTCTGCCAAATAAACTTAAAAGCTACATTCATGCTCAACCTTCTGATCTTACCACCTATGTTATAATTGAACACAACACTTAACATCAACTTCATCTTGTTCAATGTCCCTAAGGTTAGAGAAGAATAAATAAAGTTTTGGTTCTATTGGTGTTTTTCCACCAACAGAGCCCATGCACTTGATCTCTACCTTGTTTTATAGTAGGACACACTTCAAGCAAAATGTGCAGGAGTTAGTCAATTCCCCAATTTCTGTAAGTGAAGGTCCTAAGCCTGTCAAACCAAAATCAAAACTCAAAACCAAGACAGGTTTGGCGGAAGAAGGTGACATCACCATTAGAGGCATCATCATAAGAATCTTCGTCTTTAGAACAAACCAAGGTATCAATGAACTTCACTTCATAAAAAGAAGTCCGGTTCGAACAACTTACAATACCGAATCCTCACTGAAAGAGCTAGCTTGGGGGAGAAGCACTCCCGTGTATCCAGGTAAGTTTTCTTTCTCCTTTTGTTTTTTATTTTAGTTTCTTTTTAATAGTTAAGAAAATGATAAATGAAATAAAAAAGTTATCTTTATAATAAATATATATAGCTATAGTAATAATGTGTGATCTAGTAAAATTAAAAACAAAATAAAAGGGGTGTCTAGTTTCCTTTAATTTATTTTTAAGAGTTGAATAAATAAAGATGACTCAGAATAATCTCTTGAATAGAAATGATGAATAGTTGCTCTATTGTAATTCCTTTCAAGTACCTAGTTTTCAGTCTTGAATTCTCCTGAGTTTTGGATAAGATTGTTTTGATATAAGGATTTGCTCTGAACTTGAAACTCGTGGGTGGCATATGCTTGATCTAAGTCTAGATAATTGATGGATACGATATAAGAAGGTTTGAGCTGATGTTTATCTTGTTCCAAATGACACTAAAGTTCTAGAGATTTATCTTTTGAAAAACACAAAAATGCTACATGATGAGTTCATGTATGACAAATATTGAATTCCCACCAGAGCCATACATGTTATTTAGGCTAGGAAACTTCCACATATATGTTGCTTGCTTTTGCATTGAGTTTTGTCAAGCTTTGCTGACCCTTATGAGAGGTTTGTCATGCTCTTAAAATCAAGATCACGTACACACCACCAACATATGCACTACTCCTACACTGGGGGTAGGTGCAAAAACATGCCTTCCCTCTAGATCCACCCAAAAATGTTCTACTCCTACACTGTAGGTGAACACAAAAACATGTTTATTAGGTTTTCCATCCACCAAATAAATGCTCCAAGTTCTTGTTATTATCTCTCAAAAGTTTTGTTGCAGAAAAAAGGGTATGGGGCTATGCAAAAGTTATTCATAAAAAAGGAAAGAAAAGAAAAAAAAAGAGTTGAGAAAAAAATGGACAAGTGTCCGAGATATCTAAAACAATGGGTACTTAGATGCCCGCCTAAAAAAAATGAATAAGATAGCCCCTGCTCTCTAGCAAGTGTTTCCAAGTTTCAAAAGAGAGATAAGTTTTCAAGGAGCAAAGTAGAATTAGGATTAGCCACCATATATTCCACGCATATGCACATCTTAATTTAATTGTATGACTCAACTCTCTTTTCAGCATGAAAATGTCGACACACAGCAAGTCAGAAGGATCTGCTTAATAGAGCAAGGCTAGAGATCTGCTTGGCTTCAATGCAGGGGTAACTAATCCTACGAATTCCTCCCGAGACATGCTAGTCAATTTGACCTGCAATTGACAAGGAGAGAAAGTTTATCAGTAATTTAAGGTGGAACATGCAAGTCTTTGCCCAGACAGTTCCAAGTGTGCCGCTTCAAGAGCAACCAGATGAGAAAATTGACTAAATAGCTGATATGCGTAGAAATCGACTGTTACGGACTGTAAAGCTCGTGGCAATGTTTTTGTAGGCGCTAGGCGGTTTCTAGGCGGTGACCCATCGCCTAGCGCCTAGGCGCACCTAGGCAGGCCTAGGCGTTTCAAGGCATTTTGATAAATTTGCATTCAGCATGTATAGCTGAATAAATATATAAATGTAGTTGCTGAAATGCTGAATAAATAGAAGTTCCTACAGCAATAGAAGTGGTATCTTGTGAAAAAATAGAAGTTCTAGGGACTAGAATGTAAGAAATCAGTAAAGGAAATAATAGCAAGAAAATTTGCTGAAATTTTTTACAAAGTGGAGGGGCAAGTCGCAAAATCGCTCTGTCTTATCCACATCTCATCTGCAGCCCGAGCAGACCGTCTTCTTTCCCATGACCTTCTTCTCCCTTCTTTCACATGACCTCTCTCTCTCTCGTGGAGGCCGGCTACAGGCAGGCAGGCCGCAGGCTCAGCCTTCATGCGTTGCCACAGCTTCGCCTCGTGCCCCCACGCCATCACGACCCAAGGCATGCCTTTCCTTTCTACTCCCTTCCCCTCTCCTTCAAACGGATGCGCATCTGATGGGATTGGGAGGAGGGAGGCCCGGAGGAAGCGGCCCGGCAATGGATCTGGCGGCGCAGCTCCCTCCCTCGGGCGGCGTGGCTCTGGATCTGGTGGCACGACGCCTATTCTCCGCTTATCCCCCTAGGCGAGGCGTTACCCCTGTGCCTAGTGCTGAAGCGCGCCTAGGCGAGCGTAGAATCGCGCCTTGTTTTTTATTGGCTCGTGGGTAGCGATTGATTTTATGCCAATAGGTACAGTACACGTAGATGTAAGTGAGATCATCAGCTAGGTGGATATTATCAGTATAAAGCATTGAGCCAATGAATCTAACGAGAAAGGATATAGCATGCGAACAAATCGACTATCTAGTACAAATGATCCTCCAAACGCTCTGAATCTAATCTGTTACCATCAACAGTGAGGTTCAACCGGATCGATGGCAGCTATGATGATAATAACAAACTAAAACCGAAGAAACTGTAAAACCATCTATACTTCAACAGGCTTTCCAAAAGACATGCTATACGTGAAGGCTCAGGTGAATCGGCTAAAATAGCCGATTCAGGTGAAAAGGTACTACAGCGTGTGAACAATCGACTATTTCACGTGGACAAACCTATGGACTCATCAGACCTAACCGGCTATCTCTAATAGTGGGGTTCGACAGGATCGATACAGCCGTGATAAAGACAACAAATCAAACCTTTAAAGTAAACAGATCTATTCATGTTTAACAGAATCATGTAAACATCTGAATCAGCTGATATCAATCCGTATGCTATGATTCCATGATTGACACAATCTTGGATCCTTCGAGTTCCTGTGTTCTTCTTCCCAAATTTTAGTGTAAACACATTCCCCCCAATTTTGGGATAAAATGATTTTATTCCAAAATTCCTATTTATCTGTTTACCACGTCGCAACTGTTTTGTTTCGAGATATATGTGTGACTCCTGACTTCTCGGTCCGAGTCTTATATAATATCCCAATAGTATCTTTTCCAACTTACTCGGCCTGTTTGCTTTCCCCTTCTTTCTAATCTTAACAGCCGACGCCGACGCCGCCATCGCCAAAGCCCCAACCCTAGCAAATCCTCTGCCAAGCTTTTATTCAAGCGATCTTCCTCGGATTCAAACCTATTTCGGCTACAATGGCGACCAACGACCACGTCCCTAAGGTATGCTTTCAAGTTCCCATTCTCAAAGTATCGATCGCTATCCTATGTTTCCTTTCTTCTCAAATTTATTTTATCTAGTTTCTAGGAAATGAGGAACGAAATCTTGATTTCATCGGCTGTTGCTCCCAATGTCTATTTTCTTGGGCCTATGGGTTACCCTGATCCATCTAATTTTATCTATCAAGAAACCAACCAAATCCCCTTCAAACAATCTATAGTGGGTTCGTCTTCCTAGAACACCAAGACTCCCTTCAGAAACTGGCCCAAAGTGCCTAGGGGGTGGAGAGACTAGTTTCGTAGGGTGTCCGAGAAGAAGGCTAGAGATTGGGAGCTTTATGATATGAATCAATGCTTGATGCTCTCATTGTCTAGAATGGAGAGGAATGATCCACTCCTGATCTCTGCATCTTATTTCTGGTCCAACGCCCTAAATGCCTTCGTTTTTTGTCACAGTCCAATGACCATCACTTTGGCCGATGTTTATATGCTGACCGGCCTTAGAATAACAAGATCGATGCAGTCTAATGACTTCTTAAGTGCTAGATCCAAGAAATTAGCCAAAATATTAGACTGCACAGGATGGGCAAGTTACATTCTGAACCATGTCGGAGACAAATCAACTGTTAGCGAAAAAGAATATGTGGCCTTTCTGAACATGTGGTTAGAGAGATTCCTCTTCTGTGGGTCATCTTGTGGTCTGACTTACAATCACAAACTCATGGCGGAGCATCTGGCAGTAGGCAAGGATATTTCTCTTGGAAAGTATCTACTAGGAGCTGCTTATCATCTGATGCACTAGGTAACTGCCCAATTACTGAAGAATAAACCAGTGCATACCAACAGTGGCCCTTGGTGGTTGATACAGTTGTGGCTGAACCTATATATGCACAAGATTGTAAGGCCTGATCTCATAAACCTAAGTTTTCCTTCCTCCAACTTTGATGAGGAATATAGAGGTGAAGAAGGAAGAACCCGTCAGTGCATGAGCTATGGTGAAGCCGCATCGGCCATAACAATTGATGTCGATGTTGGCCATCTCTTAAAAAAGTTGTATAGAGGGTTTGATATAGATACCCTGACTTGGCTCCCCTATGATGAGGATGAGAACAATGAGCTGATCTTCCCATTCAAATTTTGATTTGAATCATGCAGTTTAGATGAGACGATGGCCGCAATCTTTAATTCCTTCATCAAGCACTATGTTCTTCTAGCCGAATTCCGTCATGGTTGTGGCAAAATGTCTACAGGTTCCTTCCTTCCAGGCAACGTTCCAACCTATGAGTTTTACAACCCTTCTTTTGTAGCTCGTCGGTTTGGTCTTGGTCAATTGCCTCCTCAACTGTTCTTCAAGGATATACTGAGGCCAAGAGAGGGTATCCATGAAGTAATGTAAGCCTCCAAAGTTTTTCAACTAGGATCATATCTTCGTTCTCTTTACTTGCATGACTGGACAAGAGTCAACTTCTCTTCCAACCTTTTTGACTCTTGGTGGCAAGAATGGCACTCCCATCTCTTCTGTGGGTCGGCCCATCCTAGATGCATAGCTCTGGATGGAGACTTTGCTTCTAACAGTGAGGTAATTTACCATTCTTTTTTCAGAAAAATTATTCGATGAACTCCCCTGCCAACTGTTCCTATAGACCTTTTCAAGACACCGAATTCGATCCCCAAGCTTGGACAGGAAAGGGCACCCTATAGATTATCAGCCACCATACCCAGTTTCAAGAAGAGGATCAGTTGCGCCTCCACTGAAGAAGCTGATGAAACCTCATGCCGCCACCGCGATCGTAATACATCAATCTTCAAAGCGCAAGGTGGCCCAAGGGACAACCCAGAAAGACGTTACTGGGAAAAGACTCTATAGAACAAGACCATTAGCTACTCAGGTAAACAATTGGCCCTCTTCTCAAACTGATAATCAACTTTTAATCCTGTTTCCTCAAAGTTAGCAACCATTGCATCCCAATCTGCTCTGGTTGCAGAACTGTTGTCCTAGGCATTTGATTCAGCACCAACTAAACCTCCATCGGCTGATCCTCAAAAGGATCCGATTTCAGTTGAACCAACTAATGCTTCTAGGAATGTAGAAGATGAGAATCCTTCCACCTCAATCCCTGATGTTGCCAAGGTATCTTCTTAAAGCTCTTGACCCTTATTCAATTTCACCCTTCATCTAACTATTCATCACGTCAGATACCCTCTGAGGAAACACCACGCAGGAGCAGAAGTCTGATGATCCTATTGGTATTGAAAATGATCCTGCTGTTGTTGACGCCTAGACTATTGATTCCCTAGTTCAACACACAACTGATGGTAAGAAAATTATATATATATATATATATATATATATATATATATATATATATATATATATATATATATATATATATATATATATATATATATATATATTATCCTTCTACAATAACCATGAACTAAAAATCTTCCTTGATGTTTGTAGATATCTCAATGTTAAAAGTTTAGAGCTGATTCAATCGGACATCATTGGTGCATCATCAGCTCTTCCTTCTCTTCAGATTGAGGCTACCACAGAAAAGGTGTTGTGTCCACTTCACCGTTCATTTTGTTATAAACTGATCCAAACCACCTAATCAAGATTTTCTTATACATAGGCACTCAATCTTCTAGCTCTGAGCTATTCTTTCAATCTTGAGGAGTATCTAGATGAAGATGAAATCAGCTCATCGACCACCTCCTCTAAGGAAGCTTTGTTAGAAGAGACCAGGAATCGGCTAAGGGATATATTGCCAATGTTTGAGAAGAATATAGCCGATTTAGTCCAAGACACTGATTCAATGCAAAGAGTCTTCTTGGCTATTAAGGATAATCCATCCCTAGTTCTTTCCAGAGTCTTGTCACCTTTATCCATTATTGAAGATCAAGCCCCAAAGGTGAAAAAGGATCAGAGGAACCTATCCAACCATGAAACTTTATTGGCTAAGAGGAACTCCAACAGGCAAGAGGCTAAAGAGCTGACATAGCTGATTGATGATTTGAAGAACTCCTCCCTTAGGATCGATCCAGAGTTGTCCCAACTGGAAATCAAGCATGCAGAACTTGAGAAGGAGCTAGAGAACATGAAGGCTGCCATCGATCATCATAAGTCCAACCTGGCTCAAATACCTGATGCCATCAAGCAAAAGAAACAAGAACTATTGGCCAAAATCAGAGAAGGCAGGGCCATCCGCAGTAGCCTCAAGGACATTCCTGGATCAGCCGAAGAAGACAAGCAACAAATCATAGAAGTTGATGCTATCCGGCTAGAAGTTATGAAAGCAATCCAAGATGTTCTAGACTTGTAATATGTATATCAACATGTATCTTGTGTAGAATCAATGATAACCATACTTTCTATCACCTCATTGTACTTCTTGTTTTGGCTAAAGAGCCGATTTGAAAATAGCCAATTCCAGACTTCTAATCTTAATCCGATTAAGTCTAAAAACACAGCCTTTATTAAGAGAACCCCTCGATCTTCTATCCTTAGTCACCAAACGCCGTATTCTCTTCAGCATTAGTGAGGTGGTGCTTCGCCTTCTATTAATTGCGGTTGCCTTTTGCACTTCTCGAGGCGTCCACCTCCTCGCTCCGCGGCTTCAAATACTAGCCAAGGGCTCTGGCCTCGAACACATCTACATTCACAACTGCTCCTGTTCCTTTGCATTTCTTCACCCTCACAAACTCTGTAGTGGCCTTCTTCCTCTTCTTGTAGATCCAATCAACTTCATGGCCAGCGAGGACAACCGCGGCAAACGTGCGGTGGAGGAGATTTTGGAGGAGGATATGCCGGTGAACCAGCGCCTTCCACGCATGAGGTGAGATTGATATCTTCTGTTCATGGCGATGAACTTTTCTAACTTGTTTATAGGTTCGTCTTGAATGACAGTATTCGTCCTCTCCCTAGGGCCGGTAAGCCCTCTGACGCTGCATCTTCTGCGTCGGCCTCGTCATCGGATTCCTTTGACTCTTACAATAGCAACGATGCCCGGTGTTTCCTTCGAGAGTGGAGGGCAGCCCAGGACCGTTATTCCGAGGCAACTCGGGAAAATGGCCAGCTTGAGATTCACCTTGGGGTCTCTCAAGCCGCCCTTCACACTGCCAAAGAAGAGGCCAGCACCGCTCAAGCGTGGCTGGCCGAGTCCAACGCCATGGTGGTGGGTAAGATGAATCCCAGGAACGCTTTTAGTCTGATTTCCATTGTCTTTATATTGATAACTCTCTTGTTTCTGTGATCGCTAGCCCTAACGGTGCTGTTGGAATCCCTCCAACTGGTGGCAAACATGGCCACGGATGCCGTCAACGCTCGGGGCCCGCTCATCAATGCTCACCTCCACAACATTCCAGCCCGCATCTAGGAGATAGCCCTTCACAGCGTCCATCATGGCGCGTCGGTGGCGCTGGCCACGGCGCAAGTCCAGACTAGGCATGAGCTCCACAACATGGAGACCGGCTTCTCAATGGGCGATGGCCCCGAGGAGCACAAGGACTTGATCATGGAGTTCGTCGATGCAGCGGAGGCCATCATGGACATCACATCTGCTCAGGATGTGACAAACAATGTCTTCGATTAGTTTGTATTTAGGGCAAAACTGACCAATGAATAAAATCTTCTACTCTTCCATGATCGTGTCTCAGTGCAATGCCCTTGTATATGTCACGATTGTCTTTGTTTTTGCTTTTGCTCTATAGGCGATACATATCATATCGGCTTTTACCTCTTTGGGTTTATTTTTGAACTAGAGGCGATACCCTTCTGGTATCGGCTATTAGAGCCGATGATTGAATGAATTGGCTGTCAAGCGTCACTCTAAACATTAAGATAATACTCCTTCAATCACTTTCCACTGATCGCTTCTTGATAGGTTGCATCAGAACTCTTCAGATCAAAATTTAAACAATTAATTAATCTGGGCCAAACATCTCATTAAGTAAAACAATCTTTAAATTTCCTTTAATAAATCCATCAACTATGGCTCGTACTCAGGATTTGACTTAGCGTTCACATACATCGGCCTAGTCCTATCTCCAGGACCAATGTCCACCTCCCTTAATCCACCGGCCGATGCGATGCCATGATTATCCATTAAAACAAACTCTCAGAGCCGATTGCTTGGATCGGTTGTTGGCTTTCATTACTGATCTTAATGAAGCCTCCTTCCCACAGCTTGCTAGAAAAACACTTGAAGTCCTCTAGCTCCCAATACACTGGATCGGCTACTGCGATACTCACGGATTCATCAGCGCGAACCAGCTCAACATCATCTCCATGCCACTGAATCAAACACTGATGCATGGTCGATGGCACACAACAGTTTCATGAATCTAGTAACAACAAAGGAGTAGACTGTACGAACCTTTTCCATCAATGACAAAGAATGTGGTGAGCAACATCTTACTTCCGATTGTTAATTCGACATTCATTGCCCCCCGGGTCTTAGACGTATTACCCCCAAAATCCTTAAGCATCATGTTGGTCTCAATCTAATCTCCTGGTCCCTTGCCAACTTTACGAAAAGTCATATAAGGCATCAGGTTGATAGAAGCACCTCCATCCACCAACATCTTGCTCATCGGCTTCCCATCAACAAAACCTTTTACATATAAAGCCTTTAAGTGCCGATGCTTAACTGGCTTATCGAATATAGCCTACTGTATAACTGTCAACTTGCCAACTATTTCTTCATACTCTGATTCATCAAAATCTGAATAAACTTCTTGATCTGCTGGAGCTCTAAATTCTGACGGTAATAGAAAAGCCATTTCAATATTAGCTGATGTTTGCCCTCTATCGACTGTTTGTTTAGCATGCTACACTTGAGGTCTACTAGATACCTAAGCTTATTCTAGCTCTCTGTTCCTTAGGCGTTGCACTCTTCTTTGCTGGCTTCTTGTCAAACCTCCTAGACACCATTGGCCTTCCTACCAAACATATTCTTCCTCGTTACTTTCTTCTTCATAACCAGCCCAATTTTGATCAACAACTCGCTTTCCAAGCCGATCATGAACACTTCTATTTTTTAAGCGCCGATCCATGTTATTATGATGATACGCATCTTGAGCATGGATAGACCGGCGGTTGCCTTGAGATTGCCTAAACTCCCAATATTGCTCGCTGCACTCCGGACAGTTATTTCTGGTAGGCAATTTCAAACCTTCGTTCCAGCAATGTCTAAAGAAAGGACAATTCCAATGTGATTCGGCTTGTTTTCTTTCATACCTCTCTTTTTCCTGTTGACGCTGGTATTCTTGCTCTTCTAACCAACGCTGATAATCATTTTCCTTCTGCCGCTGCCATTTATTCAACAAAATTCGAGATGTAACACGCGGCCTTGTCGTCCCATCCTTTGACATCTCTCCCTTCTCATATTGGCTCTTTTGTTGGTCACGACGCTTTCTAATCTCTCTATTTTTGTCAACCGATATTTGCAGCCTGGGATCGACTGTTCCAGTTTCTTTTGATCTAGTTGATGTTAGGACTTTAGTCTTCCCTTTGAGCAACCTAGTATCAACCATGTTCTGATCTCCTGGGAAAGGATTATCATCAACTTTCATCTTTCGAGGTGTATCAAATTTTAGCCTTCATTGCTGAATGGCCCTCTATATATGCTGCTGAAAAACTCTGCACTCATTAGTAGAATGAGAAGTGGCGTTGTGAAATTTGTAGAACTTCTTATTCTTCAATTGATCGGGAGGCAACATAAAATGATTATCGAGCAACTTAATATGTCCCTTCTCAAGCAAGAAATCGAAGAGCTTGTCTGATTTTGTGATGTCGAAGTCATAGCTCTCTTCGACTCCTCTTCCCCAAGGATTTGGCACCATTATTGTCTTCTTACCCCAATTCCATTCAGCCATGGCAACCACTTCTTCTTCATCGTCCTCATAGCCATCATCAACTGAATATGAATTGTAGGTTTCAGCAATTGTAGTACTCTTCTAGAATCAGGTATCTCTGCGCATATTCTAAAATTGGCTATTGAGCGTTGCCACTTGTTGAGCCAACTGACCTAAATTGTCAAATTCTTGCCCCAGCATCTTCTCTCTCCACGTTGGCAACATTCCTTGAATGGCCAATGCAGCTAGCTAATCATTAGTCAAGTTCAATGAGAAGCACAGATTTCTAGTCTCTCGGAACCTCTGAAGAAACTTGGTGCCCGATTCATTAGTTCTTTGCCTTATAGTCGTCAAATCGGTAATTTTCTTTTCTCCTGTCCTAGTGTAAAAATATGTGTGAAACTTCTTCTCTAGATTAGCCCAATTGGCAATGGAGTTAACTGGCAGTGATGAAAACCAAGTGAAGGCTAGCCCTGACAAAGACAAGGAGAAGAAATGAACTCGATGGGCCTCTTCAATGGATGCTTCGCCCAACTGTGTAAGATACCGACTGACATGTTCTATTGTGCTTGTGCTATCTTGGCCAGTGAACTTAGCAAACTCTGGGAGTCTGTAATTTGCAGGAAGAGTGACCAAATCATACCACTCTAGATATGGGCGTTTATACGAAAAGGTCTGCCCTTTTGGTTTCCAACCGAACTGATTCTTCATCATCTCGGTCACTCTAAGCAACAACTCATCAGCATTTGAATTTGGATTTCTCTGTAATTGTTGACCCATCTGTGGATTAAAATTTTGGGTACCTTGATACCCTAGATTTGGAATCATGTGAAGGGTGTTGTAATCTTTGCCATAATGATACCCTTGTGGAATCTCTATCTACTGGGTTCTTTACTGGTTTGCTGCTTGAAGTCTCTGGTTATAGATGTTAGGATCTATATCTCTACGAATCCTTTGAACTAATGATGCTATCTTTGAGCCGACGATAGTATCTAGCCTGATGTGCCAAAATTGACCATTTGATTCTAGAGTTGCCCCATCAGCTGTTGCACATGCTGCGCTGCGATCTAGGATTATACTGTATCTGATTGGTGGTGGTACCTTGAATCTGCTCAGATGAGCTCTGAACTACCTGGACATCATCTTTACTAGCTGGTGCTGCTTCTTGATGGCTAGTACCGGCTTGATTAGTCCCCTGAGTCAATGGATGTGGAATATTGTAATAAGTCAGAACAACCTGATCAATTGGATATCCACGAAACACCTCTTTCATGGTATTGTGGAACATGTTCAAGAAAACTTTATTATGGTTCAATATGGCATCATGAATAAACTTGTTTACAGCCTCTATGAAGAAATGCATGTCTTCAGCTTCATCTGCATCTGTCTGCCCATGCAATAGAACTCTTGGTAGTGGATATTTCTAAACAATTGTATTGTCACGTGTCTTGGTGTAGGACAACAAACACTTGTTCTGAAATTCTTCTATAGCTTTGCTGATGATATCTTTATCTCCATCAGGTAGGTCTTCATAAAGCACCATAAGGATGTCATTGTTGTTGTAAGCTGCCATGATGATTGTGGGGTCCCACCAGACATGCCAAAACATGTGTCGGCACAAAAATGTTGACACACAGCAAGCCAGAAGGATCTGCTTGATGGAGCAAGGCTAGAGATCCGCTTGGCTTCAACGCAGGAGTAACCGATCCTACGAATTCCTCCCGAGACATGCCAGTCAATTTGACCTACAATTGACAAAGAGAGAAAGTTTATCAGTAATTTAAGGTGGAACATGCCGGTCTTTGCCCAGATAGTTTCAAGTGTGCCGCTTCGGGAGCAGCTAGATGAGAAAATCGACTAAATAGCCGATATGCATAGAAATCGGTTGTTACGAACTGTAAAGCTCGTGGATAGCGATTGATTTTATGCCAATAGGTACAATACACAAGATGTAAGTGAGATCATCAGCTAGGTGGATATTATCAGTATAAAGCATTGAACCGATGAATCTAACGAGAAAGGATATAGCATGCGAACAAATCGACTATCTAGTACAAATGATCATCCAAATGCTCTAAATCTAATCTATTACCATCAACAGTGATGTTCAACCGTATCGATGGCAACTATGATGATAATAACACACTAAAACCGAAGAATCCGTAAAACCATCTATACTTCGATAGGCTTTCCGAAAGACATGCTATACGTTAAGGCTCAGGTGAATCGGCTAAAATAGCCGATTTAGGTGAAAAGGTACTACAACGTGTGAACAATCGACTATTTCACGTGGACAAACCTATGGACTCATCAGACCTAACCTGCTATCTCTAACAGTGGGGTTCGACTGGATCGATGCAGCCATGATAAAGACAACAAATAAAACCTTTAAAGTAAACAGAATTATTCACGTTTAACAGAATCATCTAAACACACTGTAGGCATTAACGCATGGGCGATCGGCTATTTAGCCAATGCAGGTATAGCAAACAGTTAAGGTCACGCCTAATCAAGAACAAATCTACTAACTAGTATCCTCCAATCTATAGTGCCATCAGTGGGGATCGACCGGATCGTTACAGCTGTAATAGCGAACTATAGACCAGATTTAACTAGCCAGCAAACCTCTTCAAGATCATACATGCCTTAACCGCGTACTATGCACGATCAAGATCGAAGTAAAAACAGCCGATGAAACATAACCCGTCGCTTAGAGTAAGAAACATCATGTTGTGACAAAGCAAACTACGGACTAAAAGGATATGAGGCCGATCTAAATCGATCTTGACCGGGCAGATTGATGTTGCTACAAACTAATAACAATAAGAACATCAGCAAGATCGGTAACTTAATGAATCTACCCGAAGGACACAACCCTTAGGTAGAGCCGATAACTTGACCTTAATCTAATTCGAGAAGTGGAGGTCAACCGGATTGATGCAGCCGTACTTGAACTAGATAAGAGTCGATAACTAGCTTATACTAAAGTTCGCAGTGGAGGTCGAACTTAACCAATGCAGTCGTACAAACATAAGTATAATCCATGATGGTACTTACAAACAAGCCAGAGGTCGGTCAGACCAATGCAGCCCTGCTTATTGAAGAACTCACCGAGATCTACTCTACTCCTACTCCTAAGGGTTGGCGTGGAGCCGAAAAAAGTAAATTGTATTTGATTGATTGGATCTCTTTTACAATAGCTAGGGTCCAATATTTATACCCGGAGCCTAAGCATGAATCCTACTCAAGTATGACTCACTACAATCTTTGGTATAGAAGAAAACATTCCTAACTCAAGATAACTTGGACCCTAATCTTTTCCTTTTTGCAGAGTCCAATATGTATTTCCCGACACCAACCATAGCTCATTGTCGTTATCTGCTGACGTCATTCAAAGAGAGCCGATTCCAGCGTCGCATCTGAATCAACTGATATCGATCCTTATGCAACCGATTCCTTGATTGACACAATCTTTGAAGCTTCGAGTTCCCATGTTCTTCTTTCCAAATTTCAGTGTAAACAGATCCATTGTTTGACTTTACAATATATGCATTGCAAGTATGCTCTAGCTTTCTCCCTACCTATGAACTCCACATAAGCCTTAGTGGTAGGAAGAGAAAAAGGCATAACATCTTCTGTGCCTTGGTGAGGATCCACAAATACCACATATATTGAGAGATTTGAGAGGGTCATACAATGGAAGCTCTGAGTTTTATTTTGAAAAAAAAAACTCCAGAACAATGGTGGAACAAAGAACTTGAGATAGTGCTTCACTTAATCATTCTGCCTTTCAATTGCTCAAGACCGAAGTGAAGGCTAAGAAGCCCCATGGTTGAAGGTAATATGGGTAAGTTTGAAAGTCATATCAGTTTATTCTAATCCATAGGAGAATTCTTGATTGAACGCCTGTGTACTTTTGAGGAGTGAAAGCATCGTAGCAACTCCTGATCCATTGCTGAGTTTAGCTTTGCTCAGGGACTGGCAAAGGTTAAGCTTGGGGGAGCTTGTTGACGGTCACTAACATCAATTATAAACCATCAACATAACCTGCATTTATATTTAATTCCATCACCAAACATAGGTATAGGGGTTTAAACTAACAAATTCCATAAGTTTTGGTGAATCTGTTTTTTCTGTAGGGTTTATCCAGAAAACCATCAAGGCGGACCTACATGTCAGAATTAATCATGCTTATCCACCGTGAAACGGGCACCAGAAGGTTCCAGAGGACTCTAGAGGACACCACACCGAAGCAGGAGCCAAGGGGCTACCCTGTGGGGCCAACCGGTCCCACCTACAGGTCGCCCGGCCTCAAGGCCCACCTATCAGCCTCCGCCTCATTATGTCGGTTCCCCACAGCCTCCTAGGTTGTATCTACGCTGTTCTTTAAGTCGGTTTGATCCAAGGGCTCATGTTGGATGCTCCAGCCTATATATATCCGCCCCAACCCCTTCCCTCAACAGATCCCTAAAACCCTAATTCATATCTTCAGGATCAGAGCGAGCAATCAAGAGAAGATTAGTCCTCCATATGATCTAGTCTTATAAATAGAATAGTGAGATAGAGAGTGAGGGAAGAGTTTGGAGGAGGTGCCGGCCTATCGGTGCTCACTCTACAGCTTGTACCTTGGTGGATCCAGGTTCTACTTGAGCTTGCTTCTGAGGATTCTCTGGTAATCAACTTCTAATTCAAGTAAGCATCGTGTTTATATTGCTCATCAGGTTCACAACTCTTTGAGTGCTTTAATCCATAGGACGCTCTAGGTTAAAGTAGTAATTGTATGTGTAAGCATGGTGCTTAGACCAGGTTACTTGTGGATGTACCCTATATTCTGGATCAGTGGTAGCTTATGAGGGTGACTCTTATAGCCTCATTGAATCCTCTGTAGTCCACCTCCCGTTTGTAGGCCTAGCAGGATTTAGTTACAATAGGAAACATACTCTGCTTGTGCTTCCCTTAGTAATATCCCCAATTGAACAATAAATGACATAGCTTACCGAAGTTAGAACTAGAAGACCTTTGTGATCTCCTCTATACTCCTATTATCTTAAGCCTTGTTGCTACTCCTAGTTAAGTTAGACTGTAGTTAGTCTCACACGTTTCCCTATGGATATGATACTTGGAATACCTCCGGGTGAAAGCTATAGCGATATCCATGCGCTTGCGGATTTATCTATGCGTTAAAATATACCAATAGTATGTTTAGAAGACTTCATGAAATAGTTGTACCTCCATGTAAGAATACAAATCCTATTTGGGATGGGGACCAGATCAGTAACCAGCATCTGTGTATCCAATCATATTGGGATCATGATTTCTCTTAAAGAATAAACCAAGATCCTTTGTGCCACTAAGATATCTGAGGATATGCTTCGCTCCCATCTAATGACGATGAGTTGGATTTGCACTATGTCTAACTAGTATGTTCACTACAAATGCGATATCAGGCCTGGTGCAATTTACAAGATACATAGCGCTCCAATGACACTAAGATATGGAACCTCGGTCCCAATATCTTTTCTTCAATATCCCATGGTGTAAATGGATCTTTCTCTATTTCTAAAGAACAAACAACCATTGGGGTTTTGTTATGATATGATTTGTCCATATTGAATTTCTCTAATATTTTCTGGATATAGGCTGATTGATGCATTAAAATCCCTGAAGGACGGTGCTCAAGCTGTAAGCCTAGGAAATATTTGGTCTTACCCAAATCCTCCATCTTGAATCCACATGATGGAAATTGTATCTCAAATGATTGCATAATTATTTCTGTATTATGATGATATCAAAATAATCAATATATGCAATCATGCTTAATTATATACAATGTATGTTGCGATTTGTATTTGGATTCAAAATGTGAAGTCCATTGGTACTTATACGTCTAAATCTATCAAATTCATTTGATCTACCAATTATTGAATTTAGAAAACTTCATTTTCACACATACCATGGGGTATGCTATGCTGGGTCTCTGTGTGAAACCATATGCTACATGCTCTCATTATTCACCACCTTGCTTCTAAAAAGAAACTCTGTGAGGGAAAATATTACTGCGGTAATACTTCTCATCATTTAACAAGAGCAATCTCCTTAATTGCCACCTTTTAGTTTGACCAAATTTGAGTGTGAAGACACTCTTCCTAGGACTTTTGGTCTAGATCTAGTAAGGTGAAGAGCAATCTTTGAGGAGTATATGTCGCGACAATTTATAGTCTTTAAATGATTGATTCGGTTCTTGGAATCAATATAGCATGTGAAAATGTTAACCCTTTTGTACTCCGAGTCATTTCCCATATGGAGTCAGGGTGTTCCAATGTCCCAGGATCAAAATTTGGGTGCACCGTTCATCCGGGTGGATTTTGATCTAGGTTTTGGATGCTCATCCATTTTGGGTGTCTACCAACTTGAGGTTGGCTTTGATTTACTAATTTGGAGGATCTTGTCCTGAGTATCCTTGGACGTTTACTTCGAGCATTATCCTTAGGAGCGGCCGTACTTCTCCCCCTCTTCTTTGGAAGTGGGAGTTGAATGGTTTTAATTGGTACATCCATTCTTTCGGGCACATTATAAGTAGGATAAGAGGATTTTTTGACACCCTTATTATTAGTAAATGTTTCTGGCAGATTCTTTGCAATATGATGCAAATATAAGATATTCTAAACGATTAGGTTTAGAATTTTTGGTACGTGGATGTAAGGATTGCTCTTTTGATTCCTGACATTCTTAATGTGGTATAAATCTCCCCCTAATGCCTGGAATTATCCTCAAATGTGATCAACATATGGGCAATTTATAAATCCCCTGCAAAGTTACCTCTTGGGATCCCTAATGCCCATTGGTATGTTGGGGTGGTGATATGGGTATGTGAAAACATACTCAATGTGCAGATGGGAAATGTTTGGCTACGGCCAAAGTTTCACGTACATACTGCATCGGAGGGAGTTGTATAAGTGCAGCTTGATGAATTTGAATTAACGATGCAGTGTGTAAGGCCGCATGAAAACAACTTAGTTCTGGTAAATTACAATTATATTTTAATATGTCATGCAATTTGATTCTCAATAAGAGACTCAATAAAACCTTTATTGGTATGGACATAAGGTACTTGATATATAGTACCCAAAAACCAAATAGTTCCATATAAAATGGATTTGATCCCGCATCTAGATAATTTGCTCTAAATTGAAGATTTCGAGCAATGAGTTTGGTATAGTGATGGTTCTCATGACTAAGAGACACACCTAGGACTATATTATGGATGTATAAATGCATAGTATCTTTATGATCCATAAAATGGTAAATAGAGTCACATGTATGTTCTTGAATTTCTTCAAGAAATTTAGTGGCTCATATTTATGCTATGACCAATAGAATTGACAATAATTCTCACTTTATCTCTTTAGTTGAATAACCAAGGCAAATGTGCTAAGTCTTGTTGACATCAAGAGAGAGAATTATTTGTATGCAACATTGGATACAGGTTATGTATGTGTAGTCAAATCGAACTGAGGATGTTTTGTTTAAGTATTGCCATATCCGTTGTTAAGAAAAAAAATACTCATCTTAGTTATCATCTTGGGGTTTCCATATGAAAACCACATTGACGGATATCTCTATAATTTTAACTGGGTACATTATGGAATTAGAATACAAGAATGGATTCATGATTATTATTTGAGTACCAATAGGGAGTATGATAGTAGCACGACCAAAGCCCACTATCATGACATCGCGTTAAGCGATTAACAAAATATTTCCTTGTCTCTATGTAAGAGTTTAGGAATATTTTGCTTCCCTATATATAGAGTTTGTGGTGCAACTATCCAGTAGGCAAAATTCCTCTTTGCATTTAGATTGACTCCCGTATAAGTCTATATATAGCATGAAGAATATAATGACATTCTTTGTAGATATATATATTACATACAAGTTAATTAATGGAATATCAAATGTGATGGCACATTATTATGATATTCAATTGAAACTGGTGACAACATTTTATATTACAACACCAAAATGGGACGTAGATACTAGGTATCTTTGTAAATGGGAGACAAATTTTGGTCTCCAAAATGGATCAAGCAAAGTAAATTCGATGATTGTGCTCTCCATGCTCATAAGACCCACTTATTAATTAAGTGTTTGGTTGCTACTTGGTTTCTTCATGAAACTTGTTGTGAACAACTAGCCTTCTTGGTGGTGCTAGGTTGAAGATAGAAGCGTGCTTCATATCTTTATTGTTGAGACAGATATATATGTCCAATGAATTTGTAATACCAATCAATTAAATGTTTCAAGGCATAACATTTCCAAGTTGTGTGGCCATAACATACACAATTGGGACAAAATATGGTTCTATCATATTTGAAAAATGCCTTGACCCTAAGGAATGCATAGGGCTGCTACTTCTTTCTGTGTTGAATCTTACCATTAAAATTCTTTGGATGACATTATTACATGGCATCGAACTTGTTATGATTCTGAAAATTCAATGTACTTCAGATGATAGAGCATCACTATAATGCTAATGATGATTCCTCGATAAGAGTTTATCATACACTTAGACCTGAAGTAATGTAGGAATTAATTTATAATACATTTGGTGAGTTGTGGCCAATCAGAGATGGAATTGGGCATAATGACTGCCTTGTGTTGTTCATATCGCTCATTGAGAGCTAGCCATATAGTGCTTCGATTTGCATCCATTGAGATACACATATGTGTGATCTGGATGTGTATAGTGCTTTATTTAAATAAAACTCCATACTTAGTTGTTCAGTAAGCGGTGATGCTCTCTTACTAGGAGCACCAAGTATATTTTGTTATGAACCCATAGAACAATAAAGTTGAACTTTACGTCCATTGGCCATGTTGGATAATGGTGATGATCAAGAGTGAGAGATAAAACTCTTTCATGTCCATTATTCCAACTAGGTGCAAATCATAGATTTTCTGAATTTACTTTTAAGGGTAAATTAAAATTGCTATGGTAGTGTTGTAATGGGATGCAAAATAAAGACAAGATAAATCTTGTATTAATGATAGTGTAAAAATCTCATATGCATAATATCATAATAATGGAGGTAGTCACCATAAAGGTGTAGACCTCAAATTGGGCATAATCTATGTTAACATTAGATGCCAAGTTATTTTATGCAAGTTGTATGAACACGTCTTAAGGTAGTCATCAAAGATTTGATGTAGACCTTAGTTAATTCGCAAACGAATTGGGTACTCACGTTGAGGATACTCACTAAGTTGTGGACTTAGTGTAGATCCTACAGTAGCAACTATGGTGCTACCTTGTGGATGGCCAATAGGAATATGAACTAATGGAAGTCATCTTTGTGAAAAGATGTAGATCATATGTTCTAATTTGTGATGTTGGGTACGCACGTTGAGGATAGTCAATAAGTGTTTACTTAGTGTAGATCCCGCAGTAGCAACTTTGGTGCTACCTTGTGTATGGCCAACAAACAAATATAGAACATGCGCATTATACAATTGATGAGAAAATACACTTAAAATGTTGTGTAAGGAAAATGGACCCTAGGCCCATTTACTTTGGATTTTGGTGTTTGATGACCAACACAACCAAATTGGACTAATGAATTTGCAAGTGTTTGTTTTGTAGTCCAACAGGGTGCAAGACGTGACTTGGACGAAGGCGACGTGATGATCCGATGATCAACACCCAAAGCAAGACCTTAGGAGCACAAGAAAAGACCCAAGATATCAAGCAAAGTCCAAGCATGAAGATAGGAACCAAGCCGTACGCAAGATCACGAAGAAACGAGCTCGCAGATGCGACCGGACACAAGGACCGGATGCTGGAAGCGCGACCGGACGCTGGACCAGTGGCTCGGCAGAGACAGGCGACCGGACGCAGGACCGGACGCTGGCGGCAACCGACCGGACGCAGGAACGCAGCGTCCGATCGAGTACAGAAAGGTTCCAGAGCGGCATATCTACGACCGGACGCGTCCGGTGGCAGGCGACCGGACGCTAGCCAGCGTCCGATCAGTGTTTTGCCGGCTCAACGGTCGGGATGACCAGACGCGTCCGGTCAGGACGTCTTTCAGCGTCCGGTCAGTAGCAGTTTTGCGGGAATTCGACCCCAACGGCTACTTTCTCAGTGGGGCTTATAAATACAACCCCCAACCGGCCATTTGAGGAGTGTGGAGCTAAGGAAACATACCAAGGGTGTGATACACCATTTAGTGATCTCCACATGCATAGTGCTTAGTGTTTTATTAGGTGATTAGCATAAGTGCTTGCGAATGCTTAGGTTGATTAGACCACCGCTTATGCGCTTTGCTCTAGGTTTATGCCTAGTGTTTAGTGAGGTTTGCATACCTCTTCCAGCCCGTGCTTGCGAGCACAAGTGTTGTACATCGGAGGGGCTTGAAGTCTTGCGAGATCACACCAACCGCGTTTGTGGTGTGGCCGCCATCGTGTACCAGAGGGAACAAGGCCCGTGCGTTTCGGCTGGAAGCTTGATAGTGAAGACGGCGGGGAGCATCTGGGAGAGGCTTGCCGAGAGGCACATCGGAGACCCACTTGCACATGGGGAAGGCTTGAGGCTATCTACGGAGTTACCCGACCAGGAGCTTGGCCCCTTGCGAGGGATTCCTTGCGAGGGGCTCCAACGAGGACTAGGGGGAAGCTTGCGCGCTTCTCGATACCTCGGTAAAAATACCGGAGTCATCAACGGGAGTTTGCATATCTCTACCTTGCTCTTTAGCTTCCGCATTTACATTGTTTACTTTACTATGTTTGTGGTAGAGATAGCTATACACTAGCAAAACCATAGTTGCACATCTAGATAGTTTATCTATTGCATAGGTTTTGCTAGGGTTAGAAAAAGAGGCCATAGTTTTGGGAGTTAGAATTTAAGTTGCCAAATTCACTCCCCCCCCTCTTAGGCGTCATGGTCCCTTCAATTAGTATCAGAGCCGGTTGGCTCATATTTGGACCCTTGCTTAAACGCCGTTGAGCCGACGCTATTGTAGAGTGGTTGGGATGGATACCGCTAGGCCTCCACAATTTGATGGCACTAACTTCCCATACTATAAAGCTAGAATGGCTTGCCACCTTGAGGCGGTTGATTTAGGTGTATGGAGAGTCACTCGTGATGGGATGAAACCCATTAAGAATCCCGAAAAGCCCACAAAGAGTGACGAAAAAGAAATGCATTTTAATGCTAGAGCTAAGAATTGCTTGTTTGAATCATTTAGCATGGATGTGTTTAACCAAGTGTTCACCTTAAATACGGCATATGAAGTTTGGTTAAAACTCCAAGAGCTCCATGACGGCACAAGTAATGTCCGTGAGCAAAAACATTGTCTAGCTAAGCAAATTATGATTCCTTTGCTATGAATGATGATGAGCTTGTTCGTGATATGTATTCTCGATTGAATCTAATTATCAATGAGCTCCATTCAATAGGATTATTAAAGCTAGATGATGCGGACATCGTGAGGAAGACCATCTTCGTTCTACCACAAAAGAAATATGCAAGCATCATCACCATCCTTCACAACAATGAGAACCTGAGCACCATGACCTCGGGCATTGTCATTGGCAAGCTAGTGTCATTTGAAAATGTCATGTAAGATGGGTCAAGGAGAAGCATCTTCATCAAGCAAAGGCAAAGCTCTCGCTTGTAGCGAGAAGAAAAAGATGAAGGGCAAGAAAGTTGAGTCAAGCTCAAGCTCAAGCTCCTCAAGTGAAGAAGAAGAAGATGAGGATGATGATGGTGATGAACAAGAATCAAGTGATGATGATCAATCTTCCTCCTCCACCTCCGACCTTGATGAAGAATCAATCAAACTTATCAAAAAGGTGGAGAAGATGATCATAAGGCTCAATGTCAAGGGTGTGCCCATCCAAATTCAAGACCTCGTTTTCACTAATCAAAGAAATGAGCAAAGAAAGAGAGGATGCTATGGATGCGGCGAGTTGGGGCACTTTGTGGAAGTTTGTCCAAACAAGCTCACACCCAAGGCAAAGAAGAAGGCGTGCAAGAACAAAGCCCTCACATCAATAAGGTCATGTGATGATTCTTCAAGTGAAGAAGATCATCACAAGAGGCAAGAGCGCAAGCACTCATCATCAAGCTCTTCTCGTGTGTGCCTTATGGCACAAGGTAATGAAAGATCATCCTCTAGTGAGAGCGATAGTGATGATGATTTGCCTTCTTATAATACAACTGTGCAACAAAATCTTAAATATGCTAGAGTTTGCACTAGTCAACAAAAGAAGCTCAAAAATTTAAAAGAAGAGCTAGGTAGTTCACAAGAAGCATACAAAAATTTGATTGAACAATATAAAAACTTTGCAAATCTCAATGTTGAACTATCCACTAAAATTGAGCAACTTGAGGCTAGTGCAACAACAAATGCATGCACAATCAATGATGAGCAACTTTTAAAGAAAAATGAAAAATTAAAAGAAAAGTTAGCTAGCTCACAAGGAGCATATAATAGTTTGCTTGCTAAAATGGAAACCATGTGCAAACATTGTGATGAGCTAACTAATAAAGTTGCTAATCTTGAAGCCGTTAGCACAAACCCCACCAAGGCATCTAAAAGGAAAAGTTCTATCTTTAACATGTCAAAAAGGGATGCCTCTACTTCTTGTAATGATTTATGTTTAGACTTACCTTTGTGCAACCAAGTTTGTGTTGAGAAAGTTATTGTAGATACTTGCACACAAGAGGTTGCAAAGGAGAATGAGCAACTCAAGCAAAAAGTAGCTCGCCTCACCAAGGACTTGACTCAAGTAAAAGGCAAGGCGAACCAAACCCAACTTCATCAAGATAACACCGTCGAGTGAAGAAGCTTGATGAAGGACAAACCGTGGTTTGTTACGTGTGCCACAAGGAAGGTCACAAGTCCTATGAGTGCAAGGTGAAGAATGGGGGAGGAGCAAAGAAGAAGGAGAAAAAGCAAACAAGCAAGCTCTCCAACACCTACACCAACATGGTGGACAAGAAGGCCTCCACACCTTATCTCTTGAAGAAGAAGAAAAATGACAAGGTGGTGGCCATCAAGGTGAACAAGCAAGCCAACAATGGGGTCAAATGCTTTTGGGTGCCAAAGGAAATCATTTCCAACATGAAGAGCACCAAGAAGGTTTAGATCCCGAAAGGGAAGTGAGAAGTCCGTCGGACATCGCGGAATTTGGAGACTTGGCAAAGTTTGGGTGCATTACATGGGGTGCATCATTATGGACAAAGACATTGCCAAGTAGGTTAGTGAATACTATGGACCCAAATTCCCCTTCCCATGTTAGGTAACTAGATGTCATTACTTTCAATTAGCATTTATTTCAATTGGTATTATCTTTCAATTGGTATACTCTAAAAGCATCTAGTTATCTTTTATGCCTAATGTTTGCATTTACATGCTTAAATATTTTGTCATGCATTCAATAGGTATATCATATGGTAGGCTTGCTTGGTTTCATTATCAACCCTTGAAGCAAACCTACATGGTTTAAAATTGCTTAGAAGCATGGCACATAGCTTGTCTTATTATTGTTCATCTAATATGTGCCAAATTCCAAATTGTAGATAATCTCTCCCGGATATCTTTTTGAAAATGATTCTCACATTCATGAGATGTCATCTTTCAAGTGGTATTTTTAATTCTAAAAATCAATGTGCATGATTTCTACAAAGTATTCTACATTTGTGTGCACATATTTAGGGATGAGTAATTCTACAAACTTAGATGCTTTGAGACTAACACTTTTTCAAATGGTATCAATTTTCAAACCTATGTGTAGTAGTCTCATTGTAAGGAAATTGGAGTCCCCAGAGTTAAGCATCATTCTTCAATTGGCATCACCATGTTGATTTCATTTCATATTTATATGCTTTCGCCATGCATTATATAGATTAAACTCTCTTGTGCAATAAATTGCTAATTATGCATATGCTTTGCTTTCTACCATATCTATGCATACATTTAGGGGGAGCTTAGTCTATATAATGTGAGAGTCAAATTTTGTGATCCATTTCATTCTATACACAAAGGATCATGAAATTTGACCCTCCCTTGTGCTACTAATGTCTTCCTTTTCGGTGTTTGATGCCAAAGGGGGAGAATTTGAAGGACCAAAGGCAAGCATCAAGTTGATGTCTACAAGTGGTAATGGTCCAAGAAAGGAAGAAAAGTGGATTATGGATTAGACTAAGTATTGGTAAAATTTGTAGGAATCCATAATGACACATAGGGACTTTTGTAAGGGCAAGATGGTCTTCGATTGGTATCTAAGTAGGATTTTCTAGCATCATATAACCTTGCCCTTTGCATTGCATCCTAGCAAGTAGGTAGTTTTTAAATTTTCAAAATCTCTATCATTTGCTTGCTTTGGTCGTGTTGTCATCAATCACCAAAAAGGGGAAGATTGTAAGGAAAATGGACCCTAGGCCCATTTACTTTGGATTTTGGTGTTTGATGACCAACACAACCAAATCGGACTAATGAATTTGCAAGTGTTTGTTTTGTAGTCCAACAGGGTGCAGGACGTGACTTGGACGAAGGCGACGTGATGATCCGATGATCAACACCCTAAGCAAGACATTAGGAGCACAAGAAAAGACCCAAGATATCAAGCAGAGTCCAAGCATGAAGATAGGAACCAAGCCGTACGCAAGATCACGAAGAAATGAGCTCACAGATGCGACCGGACGCAAGGACCGGACGCTGGACCGGTGGCTCGGCAGATAGACGACCGGACGCGAGGACCGGACGCTGGCGGCAACCGACCGGACGCAGGAACGCAGCGTCCGATCGAGTACAGAAAGGTTCCAGAGCGGCATATCTGCGACCGGACGCGTCCGATGGTAGGCGACCGGACGCTAGCCAGCGTCCGATCAGTGTTTTGCCGGCTCAACGGTCGGGACGACCGGACGCGTCCGGTCAGGACGTTTCAGCGTCCGGTCAGTAGCAGTTTCGCTGGAATTCGACCCCAACGGCTACTTTCTCAGTGGGGCTTATAAATACAACCCCCAACCGGCCATTTGAGGAGTGTAGAGCTAAGGAAACATACCAAGGGTGTTGATACACCATTTTAGTGATCTCCACATGCATAGTGCTTAGTGTTTTATTAGGTGATTAGCATAAGTGCTTTGCGAAGTGCTTAGGTTGATTAGACCACCGCTTATGCGCTTGCTCTATGTTTATGCCTAGTGTTTAGTGAGGTTTGCATATCTCTTGCCACCCCGTGCTTGAGAGCACAAGTGTTGTATATCGGAGGGGCTTGAAGTCTTGCGAGATCACACCAACCGCGTTTGTGGTGTGGCCGCCACCGTGTACCGGAGGGAACAAGGCCCGCGGCGTTTCGGCCGGAAGCTTGATAGTGAAGACGGCTGGGAGCATCCGGGAGAGGCTTGCCGAGAGGCACATCGGAGACCCACTTGCGCGTGGGGAAGGCCTAAGGCTATCCACAGAGTTACCCAACCGAGAGCTTGGCCCTTGCGAGGGATTCCTTGCGAGGGGCTCCAACGAGGACTAGGGGGAAGCTTGCGCGCTTTTCAATACCTCGGTAAAAATACCAGAGTCGTCGACGGGAGTTTGCATATCTCTACCTTGTTCTTTAGCTTCGGCATTTACATTGTTTACTTTACTATGTTTGCGGTAGAGATAGCTATACACTAGCAAAATCATAGTTGCACATCTAGATAGTTTATCTATTGCATAGGTTTTGCTAGGGTTAGAAAAAAGAGGCCATAGTTTTGGGAGTTAGAATTTTAAGTTGCCAAATTCAACCCCCCTTTTAGGCGTCACGGTCCCTTCATGTTGCATCCATAATTTAAGCACGTAGTGCTTTAAAATTGAAAAGCTTAAATGGGCTTAAATCAAATGATCGATTGCATATTAAATAAATGAATTGCAAGATCATAGTCCTAATAGTAAGGATACTTGTTTATTGGATTTGCCGTGTATGGGACAAATACTTTGAACAGTAAATAGACATTTTACAATAGTATAACATCACAAGTACAATAATTGTTAAAGTCAGCGACCTAAACAAATAGTACTTACACATAGAATAACTATGTAGTTTGCTGCAGAGAATTATTAGAGACAAATAGCCTTATGCGAATTCTTTGCAAATAAAAAAAAGATAAGTAGCAGGCTTGCTGGCTGTCAGGCCCATTTAGCAAGGATGCTGTACGAGCATGCTGCATGCCATCCAAGCAAAGCGATCCGATAAGAACGAGTGGCAGAAATTGCCTCTCGCTCGAAGCCATCGCTATCACTATCGCAGCCTGCAGTAACACCACCGCCGTCGCCATGGAGGAGGCCGCTGCAGTCGCCGAATCGCTCCGTTACCGACGGATTCAAGCAGCTGGACAGCGCTCCCTCCTCCCTCGAGATGCTCAGGCTGGCTAGGGGGCGTGACCCTCAACCTCGTCGGAGGAGAGGTGCCCCACGCCGCCGTTCTCGCTTGACCCGGCATGGCCGTTGGAGCCAGGTCCGTCGCAGGCTGGGGCGGCGGTTGGCGGCTTCGCTGGCGTGGACGCGGCGTGGAATTGGCGCAGTCGGCAGAGGCGGAGGAGGCGGGGCGTCGTCGAGGGCGCGGCTGCTCGAAACTTCACCACGCGCGAGCGCGGGCAGGCGAGTCGGGGCTGAGCGGCGTGCCGCCGTCGTTGGTGGGGAGCGGCTCCAATGGCGGAGCCTGGATTTCACGGCCGGGTATTTCAAGTACAAAAAATTTTCGATGCATACGCAATAGTAATAAGGGACAAAACCAGTATAAATTTGATCCTGGTGCACAACTGAAGTAGTATATATATAATTTTCTTAAAATATATGCTATGTAAATTATTTTTTTACCCTGGTAACAAGGCACCAGGCAAAGTGAACCTGGTGTCACCCCTGGTAATAATCAAAGTTTAAGTTCTTTATCTATGTTACAAGAAAAACAATGCAAACATTTCTTTCAAAACAAAGGAACACAATGCAACCAAAATAAAAGAAAACGAAACCTTCAATTCTTATTCTGAAGAATCAAGAATGGATCGTCGTGCTGTTGCTTCAACCCGCAGATGAGAGAGGTGCCGAGGGGAAGGGTCGGACACCTGGCCGCCGGAGCCGAGGGGTAGCCTGCAAAGACCACTGACCGCCGCCGCCGCTAGAGGAGTGCCGGGCGCAAGGCGCTGCCGCGTTCCAGACTGCTAGAGGGCCGATGGGCGAGGGGCCGACCGGGCAAGAGCTGAAGGGCCGAGGGGGAGAGCCGACCTACCGTGCCGCCGCCCGCCGGTGCAGCCGCCGCCCTTCCGATCGATGCAAGCGACGGACGAGAGCAGGAGACAGGGATGGGAGTACGGTCGATGGGTTTCTGTCTTTCTGAGTTCGTGGGCTGCTACTACTAGTTGTTCTTCTGGGCTTATGGGCTACATATTTGCAACATTCAACAAACTAACATGGTGTATCATTATACATGTATATATATATTTGTGTTTGTCACAAAAATCATGTGTATTCCATGGAACACAGGGGCATACCCCTGGCGCCGTCCATGAGCGGCTCCGTGCCCTCCTCAAACCCGCCACGGTGAAGGACGGAGTCGGCGCTGGTGGCGCCAGCTCGACCTCCATCGGCTCGGTGGCGGCCCAGTTAGAGGGGCCGGCGACTTCAGGTGCAGGAGGTGGGCAGGGGCCGTGGCCATGTTCGACGCAGAACCGTGGCAGCCACGGCGGACATGGTCCTGGTCCATGATCGGGGCAGATGGATCCTGTTGGTGGCGCAGGGGCCACTGGAGCATCTGTGGCGTGACGATGACGTCCACCACGCCCACCGACTCGCATTCGAAACCCTTGTCCTCTTCCCCGACGTTCACCGAGAAGATAACGGGAGGTGTCAAGGAGTTTGGCGCGAATCATGCGATCGTTGAACGGGAGCCCCATGTTGATGGCACGGTGGAAGATAAGTCGACGATCAAACTCGCCGGAGGTACATAGCGCAGAGGCGGCAGCATACCTTTGAATCTTCTTCTAGAACATCCTTCTTCTCGATAACGTGTTAGAAGTGAAGGTAAATGAACAAGATTGGAAGAATTGTTGCTTTCATTGATTCCTGAAATATATTTATATGAGTGAAGGGGTGTCACGGACTGTTTTCAAAAGACATGCCATTTGAGATTAAAACTAACTATCTAATCCTATTCATTAATCCTATGCTCGATGGATGAGATCACTCATGAAAAGACGTGTCTAAACCTATCCATGGATCCTGTGCTTGATGAATGAGATCACTCATGAAGAGACGTCTGTTCGTATATAGGTGTCATTTCACAACAATCCAAATACAAATACAGGCCAGCTCTCGCATAAAGTTTCGAGAAAAATACCCTAACATGGAAATAGTAGGATATCCTATTTAAAGTAATCAAGGGCTTAAATATTTTGAGACACAGGAATATACTAAAACAATAATCTATTCGATTTTCGAAAGCAAATACATCGTTTCGAAGTTTCCCTATGGCAATAATTCGAAACGGTAAACTTAGCTGCGTGCTGACCAATATACCAAAATCTGAACGTACAGCAACTGAATAAAGAGCGATAGGCCTAAAATATACATTTAGCACACAGGAAGAATTAGGATCGTGAATCATGCTGAAACAACAGCCACCATGCCAGCCATTTTATAATTTAAAGTAAGCAAGCCACCGCACTGCAGCTATAATTTCTGCACTGTTCATGTCAAACACAAACTCATCAAATAGGATCAGAAATAAATAGATCAGACAACGCACTGGAAACAATATTACATATCACATTTGAGTTTAGGTTTGCACATAATAGTTAATACTTGCACGGGAACCACTGACAAGTTGCACTCCAGCACGCATTAGTCCAAACTTAAACAAGAGATATAGGAGCAGATAGACTAGGCACAAGATGGACTCTAGAAAACACCAGGGAAGTCACATTCAGAAGCTTCCAAGCACAGCACGTCAGCACCAAATTTTTATGTAGGTCACCAGCAACCTGCCAAGAGAATTTACATAAGACTTGGTTTGCAGTGAGAAAACATATGATGCAGCATACAAACATTATACATGCAGGATAGTGCCCTAAAGAAGACCGAAAACATTTACTGACCATGAACACCATCGAAAGAGCATAATCGACAGAACTAATGGCTCTTGCTGCCATCTGCGTATAGAAAGAGTTGGGGGACAGTGGCATCAGTAGGTTATATAGTTATGTAATTTGGGGAAAATTTAGAAGGCACAATAATAAGTTTAGTTTCAGGGCACAGACCTAGCATTGAAGGCTTAAGGAAATGCTCGTCTTCAGGAAACATCTGCAGGACCTTGTCTTTGATGCCAGACCTAACTGTCTCAAGCAGTGGGATCTGTGAAGAATTGACAGGTAGAAAGTTGAACATAGATGGCAGAGACATTGATGGTGATGCATCAGCTCCAGACTTTATGAGTGTAACAAAAGCATCCATGAAAGCGCTTGGGACACACTCTAGAATTCCCTTGTTCCACGGACTGTCAAACAGTATAGCCTCCCTTGACGAAGCAGCTGCTTCCCACGGGACAGACGCTCACCATGTGGGAAGGCCAGGGTTATCACCCATTCATCAATTTCAGCACGCTTATCGACTCTGTTCTCTGGCTTTACTGGGAATTTCTGCCTCCACATATAATAACCACATTCAGCTTCATCTTTCCCGGTCTCTTCAGCAGATAAATGGATTGTGTACGACTCAGCATGCATGTTCTTCCTGGCTTGGTAGTTCTTTTCACTGGATATCGAAATCTCACTAACAGTTGTATTGCTGGGATCAGAGTTATCCTCCCGGACAGAAAGTTTCCTGATCTTTGTCAGGAACAGTAGCATTTCAGGATGCATGCTTGACAGCTGCCTCTTCACCGCATCAATCTTCTCACTCTTCAATGGTAAGATGATGATAGTTGTAGGTAGGACCTTTGAGCACCCATATAATGCTTCGATGTCGGAAAGGCTAGGTGTGGATTCCACCCACTGAGGTACAATGTACCCAATATTGCATTCTGCACAAGGTTTCTCATTGAACTTGATCTGATAGCCGTTGCTGAATATGTGGGGCTGACTTGATATCAAGAACACACTTTTGAACCCAATACCTGAATCAGAGGCAACAAAAAATTAGTTGAGACTAGGCACAAATAGTAACCAGATATGCAGTACGTTATGTAATCCTTTGCAGTGAATTGGTTGTAGTAGGTAAACAGATAATGAAAAAAAATGCTACAAAAGATTTGACATCTGATGAAACAAATTTGAGCAAGGTTACATTAGGCGTTAGACGCTCTCTAGGCAGTGACCATCTTCCTCTCGCCTAACCGTTTTAAGGCGTTTTGTACAAATACATATATTATATCTAAAAGAAAAGAATAAAGCAGAACAGTGGGATTAGATTGGAAATAAGGCACATCAAAGAGTCCAGCCCATCTTATCCACTCCAACCTTATCCATCTGCCTCCTCCCAATTCAAGTCGCACGCACGCACTCAACTCTCCAAGCGCTCGTCGCCCGCCAGCTCTGCTTCCGCTCGCGCCCGCCTCCTTTTGGCCACGCTCGTCACCCACCAACTGTTGCCCACCGCTAGCCTCCCCCCGGTCGTGGCCGTGGCACCACCCCCCTCCCGATCGCACAGGCTGCTAGCCTCCTCCCGGTGACGCTCGCCGCCACCCGTTGTCACTCCCTTAGACAGCGTGGCTCCAGATCTGGGGGCACGCCACCTATCGGTTGGTGCATAAAAAGGAAACAAAAATCCCTAATCCCCTAATCTCAGGAGCAGTGCCGTATGGCCTAACATGTATCTATTGCTATAGCATATTTATATATCTACGTGCATAATTATATACCATATATATTTTAAATGGCTACGTATATCTCTTGCATATATATCTACATTCGCAATTACATACTTATATATTTTCCATTTTATCCTAATCAAACTATGTCATGTCCAAAGTTGCAAAATAAAAAGATATACCACATCCAATAGATCGCGCATGCATCAATTAGATCTAGAAGGTTTTTTATATCTAAACATTCCCAATTTTCTAAAAGATAAAATTAAATAAATATATATTTTACCTATTACCTCCTAGGAAATAATGGATGATCCTAACGATCTGATCTAATTAAATAAACAGCTCACAGTCATTTAAATTTAAATGCATAATATTAACATAACTATTGTTTAATTCGTCTAAAAATATGCTTATCAATTTGACTAAAGTAATCCATCCCAAGTGTTTTAGTTTATGAATGCTAATGCTAGCATCTCAAAACATAACATGTGTAGTTGTGTATTAAATAATTGTCTTAAAGGCCTTACTTTAGTTAGATAGGATTACAAAATTTTGTCTAAAAACAATTACAATATTTATTTTAATGCATAATATGAGCATACGCTCTTGTACACAATAAGGTCTCTACCACTGTAAGACATGGCAACCAAAAAAGAAATTAGAAAAGACATAGCTTTCATGTAATATTGTTTTAAATGGCGTGATTTATGATTATTTGGTCGAAACCACCTTATTGGTAGAAATTACCATAAGTTCAAAACTTGGCACGTCCATAGTAAATTCATATATCGGACATGTCTTAAAAGTTGAGATGCAAGTCCGGTCGTGTTCTAGTGCAAATGCACCTAGATTTTTGTATGAACTCAACTTTTCTACAAATCGGATGCAATATGGAGGGGCCAAGTGTCATTTTTTTTTAAAAAAACTTCTAAATATATTTTTCAAGTAGTTTCCACGATTCCACGGAATGTTTTCCCATGATATAATTGATTAGCATCATATTAAGTACTGAACATAGTTTTAGTCATTCAAAATTAAAATATTGTATGATCTTTTACTGCTATCATTTGCCTGAAATTGACTCAAAAGGTCCTAACTAATTTTATCTCCATGGATGAATATTTCTTTTTCTGAATGGTGATTTAGGAAACAAAATGAATGAAAAAAACTGTGAATATTTACCTTTCTCTCCAATGTAACCCTGATGTCTGTTTCCCTTCTTTGTTGATTTCCCAACACGACAAATTGACTCTATATTGGTTGCAGAGAAACCCCTCTCATTGTTGAAGATGAGCAAAGTTGAGGATGCACCACATCCAGTAATATCCTTTGATGTAATGAGGAACTCCAAAGAAGGTGCTACTTCAGAAGGGTATTCATTATCTTCAGCGTTCTATTTTTTGAGAAAGAAAGCAAAGTATGAGAAGAAGTATTAAGATTTAAGCACAAACACACCTGCAAACTGATATAAATAAGGTGGCCACAGACAATGCCTAATTTCCAAGGATTAGTGTTTTTATTCTAAAAAAAAGGATTAGTGTTTTTGTTCGCTTCACAAGTTAAGAGGAATCAAATAAATACAGAGGACACACAAGAAGATGAACTTTTTGTTTTACCAGTTAGTTCTGCTATTCATCATTGAAGAAAAGGATTATGACAACTACATGTCTTTTTAAATTCGACAATAATTACTGACCACGTGGAAAACTTATGTAGGAAAAAATAACAAGAGCAACGGCTTAACTATGATAATTATATAAACTCACAATACTGAAAAGGAGGGCTGACAAATTATGCTAACAAATAAAACAATTGTGCTAAATCGGTACCCAAATTCATACACACATCAATTAGCCAATTGCAGAAACTGTAGAGCATAGTAGCCTCAAGGCCCTGAACTAAGTTTCCGCTCACACAAGAACAGCGACAGCAAGAGAAACGCCAAAAGGAGATTACACCGGCCGATCGATTACCTGCACGAGCTCCATGAGGAAGTGCACGTCCTTGGAGTAGAGCTCCTGAGAGAGGTAGTTGATGGCCTGGTGCATATCCTCCGCCAGTGGGTTCTTCTGCTCGCCGCGCCCGATGTAGTAGCGCTCCCGCCGGATCCTCTCCACGTGCTCCCGCGGCGACGCCGGCGGCGGCATCACCGAGGACGACGACATTTTGACGGTTCCACTTCCACTGGACTACCAAGGGGAAGGGACGCGGCGTGGGTTGCGAGAAAGTGCAGAAGGGAGGGGGGAGAGGAGGGGTCTTCTTCCGGGCTTGCAGGCTGCCTTTATAACCACGGTGACTACAACGGCGGTTCTTCGAATTCTGGTTGTTTCTTCCTGCAAACAACTTGTCAGCGGCAACTTTCAAATAGCTAGCTAGATTTATACTTAAAAAAACATTATAGTAGAGAGTTATTTGAGCTGCGAGAGAGTTATTTCTAGAAGAAATCATGCTAGACTAGCTATTTGAAAGTCACTGGCTATTTGATTTTTTCCTGATAAACCAATAAAATTCTTACTAGAGGTATGAGAGGGTTGTTTCTAAAAGACCGTGCTAGACAAACTATTAAAAATCACTGGCTATTTGATCTCGTCCTGATAATCAATAAAATTCTTTTCTAAAATATCTATTTGGAAATCATTGAGAACGCCTTAGGCTCACATTAAATTACCAACTCTACTTTACCTTTGCCTGTCCAGGCTAATCACAAGTAGATGCTAGGAGTGAAAATTAGCTCTTGTCTATCAAAGGTGCCGTTTGAATTCCAAGCAATTCTAAAAATTTAGATAAAAAATCCCAACAGTTTAATTAGATTTCAAGATTTAAAACAACTGTGAGTTAAAATCTCTCTAAAATCTAGTCTATTTGGATGAGACACACGATTCTAATCTGGAGGATTCAGAAGGGCCTAATAAATAAGAAAGCTAATAAATAATGAGTTAGTTTTAGTCAACTTCTTAGCCCTCCGTTCTTTTTTTATAGGAACATGCTGACAGGATATGATTCCTTTGGACGGCTGATTCCTGCACGCTCCTGCACAGCCTGCACTCCGTCCACTAATTCGCCATGTCCGCATGTGCATCGCCGTCGTCGTGTCCATACGAGACCCCACCTCTTCTTGCCCCTGACCGCCACTAGCATCTAGCAACAGCGACGCGTGTGAGCACCACCGCCACCAGTGCCACCAACACCGAGCTTGGCTCGGGTAGGCTGGCGGCGTGTGTGACGGGTGGAGCGAGCACCACCAGCACCAGTGCGCGCGATGGGGGCAAGCGAGCGGCGACGGATGGGCGTGTGGCAGCAACGAGGGGATTGCACGTCCACGCTCAGGACGGAGCAGCCACATGGCACTGCAGCAGGGGGAGGAAGCGGAAGGGATATTGATGGATGATTTTTTTTAATAAACTCACAGGCAGAACGAGCGGCAGGGAAGCGCAAGCAACGAGGCGGTGGACCTATGGGAGTGTCTGACGATTTGTGCTCGCGTCGGATGTAAGACACGTAGCATTACCACTTTTTATAAGGTGCGGTTGGACATACCAAGGTCTACCAAATTACAATTTGATTATTTATTATTTTTACATTATATTGTTTATACTTATAAACTTATGATAATTGGATACTATATTTAATTGCAAATCTAAATGTATCAAATTTGTAATATAATAATTAAAAAGTATTAGTCAAATTATTGTTAAAGAGTTTTAAAGTTTAATTTTTCATATATGTTTATGCCTTACAAAAGAGAATGGAGGGAATAGCTTATAACTTATCAGGGCTAATAGTATATTGCTAGGGATGTATGGAGGGAATAGCATATAACTTATCAGGGCTAATAGTATATTGCTAGGGATGTATGCACCTTTTATTAGACGGGACCAAACATGTGTAAGGCTAATAGTTAGATGACTAAATTTTAGCTGTGTCGAGTAATAAATAGATTTAGCTAAACAGGTCTGGTCCATCTTGTCACTCTTAAAAATATTGTTGGAGTAGTGCTGAAATTCAAAAGTGACTGTAAATTAAAGGGTGGTTACAGTACTAAGTTTTGCAAGTATAATTTCGGAGTTAATTGATATATTGTTCTTTAAAGTCACTTCATCCCTATTATTACTATCTCGGGAGACTAAATTGACATGTCTCGAGTTTATTGGTGGACATGTGGTTTATTATCGAAAAAATATATTCCTTAATAAATTAAATATACAGCAATATATCAGTCAAGTATCATGAAAGCTGATCAAGATTAGTACAAAGTGTCTCTCAACTTTGCTGCTACGCACCCGAGCACAAACTTTTGCTACTGCTAACATTGGTCATCAGTCGAGCAGGCAATGCAACCAGGCTCCCACATGCATATCTTCGCGGCGAAGGTTGCTTCCCTACCCTACACGGCTACACATCGTTAAGCAAGCGAAGGCCAGGACGGAGTCAGTCTTTCTGAGGCAGAGCGTCTCGTCTCGACTGTGAGCTGCCCAAGTGTCCCGACGAGAACCGTGAAACGTCTAGGTCGCTGTCACTTGTTCGTCGTCCCACCGCGTGGAAAGCTACCCCAGGACGACGCAGCTGTTTACCTGTTTGGCACTCATTGGATTAAAGGTATACAGAGTCTAGTCCATTTTGAAGGACCTCTTTTTAGCCTCAATTTTGGAGCGATCACTCTTTTTCCAAAAATAAAATAGGCAAGATTAATTTTCTTGGACCATGATACGGCACTACATCAAAAAGGGTTTTTAGAGGCGGTTGAAGGCCATTTGTAGGGGCGGTTTGACCAGCCGCCCCTGCCCAACCGTCTCTACAAATTATGCATTTATAGGGGCGGTTTTCAGGCCGTCCCTACAAATCGATTTGTAGGGGCGGCTCGTATTACCAGCCGCCCCTATAAATCGATTTGTAGGGGCGGCTGTAGTACCAGCCGCCCCTACAAACAGGTATTTGTAAAGGCGGTTTAATCTAGAACCGCCCCTACAGTACGTTTTCCCGTCAAAAAAATCAAATTTACAATTCAAATTCGACCAGAACTGTTTGTTTCCGCGTATTCCATCCAGCGTTCGCGTTGCCGAACGCCGCACGACCAACGTTCCGAACCGCGTTCGCGTTGCCGAACGTCCCGCGACCAACGTTCCAAACGCGACTACAAGCACAATAGTATTATATAAACTACAATTACAAGTCCAATTCATGAGAATATATATAATCCATCATTAAATATATAAATTCCATACACATTGTTATCAACGTCCTAGAGCTAGCCTTTCAGTCTCACGAAGGTATTGGTACTGAGGATTTCTACCTAAGTCAGACTCTTAGTCATGGTAGGCGCCTTTGACGTGTACAATCTGGTCCAATATGAAGTTGCAAAGGTCGCCGACGAGCTCTAAGAGTTGATCATCCTTGTATGGGTCTTTTTTCATTCCTTTCTCTTCTCTCCACTACCAGAGAACAAGTTTCGATTTAGTATTTCATATCATGTACAAAGTTTTTATACTACTGATGAAGAGGTTCAAACTTACCCTTAAGGGGTGTCTCCTGTAGGCACTGGTGTTACTCATCATAGAACATATATAGTATCCACAATGTACACTCCCAGGCCTCTGCTTGGAGCACTGTGTGTTTTGCATATGAAAATGTTAGGTAATGCTTTTGACAGCCATGTAACGGAGTACTGAAGAAGTTACACTTACCGCACATAGTGTTTTTATAGCCAGCTTTTCCTTCCTTGCTAGATCATGCCTTCCGTGATGATGAGTGACATAGAACCTAAATGCCCTGTTCGAATTATTTTAGCAAATACAACTTGTTAGTATCCAAAAGTAAACGTTACAAGTATGTATATAAACATATAAGCTAATGAGGATTGTCGATATGTATACGTCTTGAGAATCGATATGAAGTCTTTGTATGTCGCCGGGTCCCTATCTATTGAATCAAAGACCCATGCCATGCTCCTCCCGACAGCAGTAGTAGTAGTAGTAGCAGCAGCAGCAGCAGCCACTACACACCAGCAGTATATAAGCAAAAAAAGCAACAACAGCCAACAATTAGTAGCTAGAAGTAGCAAGTAGTAGTAGTAAGTAGAAAGTAGTTGAGTAGAGTAAGTGTAGCAGTAGAGTAGTAAGAGCAGTAGAGTAGTAGAGTAAGAGCAGCAGCCACTTAGGAGTAGCGAGTAGTAAGAGGAGTAGTAGGAGTAGTAAGAGGAGGAGTAGTAGGAGTAGTAAGAGGAGTAGTAGTAGTAGGAGGAGGAGGAGGAGTAGTGGTAGGAGTAGTAGTAGTAGTAGCAGCAATAGCAGCCACTACACACCAGCAGCAGCAGCCACTACACACCGACAGTATATATGTGTAGCAGTAGAGTGGTAGTAGTAGTGTAAGAGCAGCAGCCACTTAGGAGTAGTGAGTAGTAAGAGGAGTAGTAGGAGTAGTAAGAGGAGTAGTAGTAGGTGTAGTAAGAGTAGTAGTAGTAGGAGTAGTAGTAGTAGTAGTAGTGATAGGAGTAGTAGTAGTAGTAGTCCATGTCTTTTGCAACATTCTTAGTTCCTTGTTTTATGTTACTTGGGCACAGTCAAGAAAGGAATATGAACAGCAGGTGGCCAATGAAGAAGCGGAACAGCTCCGCAGTTTCTCTTCGCTACCTGCAGCGTTTCACAGCTCTAGCTACAGACCTGACAGCGAATTTAAGTTGCTACACAGTTGCAGCGGCTACAAGCTACACTGAACTAAAACCAGGCTGCAGGTAACTTGCATATAACAAAAATAGAAACAAAAAATTGCACCAAAGGCTGCTAGTGCTAGGTGGCCACCACTACTAATGAGCGGCACCATTTTGCATATAACAAAAGTAGTACTAGGTGGTTTGTAGCACTTGAACTTGCAAGGCCCACACCACTCGTGTTACGCGAACGAACACAGGAAATGCACATGTCTTATATAAAGATGTCTATAATGGTAATGGGGTTATGAACATTATGATAAAATATCAAACTAGATGCCAAAACAAGATGAACTATTTATATGGCTTATTTTGGCACCAAAAAAGGTCCAAATTACTTCCATCAATAAGTTCGGCCAATGTCTAGACAATCTACTAAACTAATGTTTGATTTTATTTACTTCCTCCAACTATTTCAGCTGGTGTAGTTTACCCACAAGATTTTTTATCCAAAGTAGAGAGCATTTTACTACCATATATGTTATCGAGACTTAAGTGATGAGAAAAGCTCAACTGAAGATAGCTTACGTGTGCCCAAACTCATCATTGTAAAAAGACAGTTTTAAATTTGAGTAAGCAAAAGCCCACAGTTAATCGTTTATGTTATGATACATAAACAACATGCAATTTAAGCTCTATTTCATTGGAAAATATGGACAACATAAACCTTAACTACTACTTCATCTGTATATCATTATGTGGATAGAAAAAAGAATAACACTAATTAATATTAATAAAATCTGAATCTGTTAGGCAGCGACAGGATAAATTCAGGGACAATGGTTTTTTTCCCCAATCCTAGCTTAGAACAGGGACAATGGTTTTTTCCCCCAATCTCTGGAAAATGGGGGTAAAACATGACACCCCAAAGACACATAATCGATATCGAAACGACAATCAAACAATCTTAGTCATTGTTGACAATGGGGAAAGGAACTTATTGGCGAACAAGCAAGAACTTTCTCCTTTGATCAACAGAACGACCGGCAGGAGTTGCTTAATCATACAATGAAATATCGACCATCAAATATCAATCCACATGTGACATGTCGTAGACAAGCTTGGTTCCAGAAAAGGTACAGCGGATCAGCCACATACCCAAGTTGTTGGATACAGGGAGACAAGAATCCCCGATCTTAAGAAATAGAGAAATCAGGTTTCTAATTGTAGAATTAACCGATCAATCAATTAAGACGCCCAATTAAAGAAGAACATTGGGGCATCCAGTACCAAGATGTCGGTCTAAGCCCCAGACGAGATGGCACGGTGCAAGGTCTATATATATCCATAGATAGATAGGTACCTGGAGCTTGAGAAGTGGAAGAGTGTTTGCCGGTGGCGGAGAAGACGACGAGGAGGCCGAGCGCGGAGCGCCGGGAGCCTGCGTCGTCAGCGTGCGGGGGCGGGACGCCGGGGGCCGGGCACAGGGCGCCGGGAGCCTGCGTCGTCGGCGTGCGGGGGCGGGGCGCCGGGGGCTGGCTGCGGGACGCTGGGAGCCGGGCGCGGGGCGCCGGGAGCCTGCATCGTCGGCGTGTGGGGGCGGGACGCCGGGGGCCGGGCATGGGGTGCCGAGAGCTTGCGTCGTCGGCGTGCGGGGGCGAGGCGCCGGGGGCCGGGTGCGGGACGCCAAGCACCGAGGGCTGGTGTGGGCTGGCACAGGCGCGGGACCGGCGGTAGAAACCCTAGGCATGTGGGGCAGCTTGACGGCGTCGGAGGAAGAAGACAGCGCCTAGACTAGATGACTCCCGTGCGCCCTTCTTTTTATACTCGGGACTATTTGTAGGGGCGGTTCCTGATCCAGCCGCCCCTATAAATACATTTGTAGGGGCGGTTCCTACAAATATTTTTCCATTTTTTTAAATTATAAATTCTATATTTTTTATATCATAAAAACACAAAGTAATATAAAAAAATTATGTATATGCACAAATATAATATTTTGTATTATGCTATATAAGAAGAAATATATATATAAACAATTTTAGTCAAAACAATATAGAAAACAAAAAAACAAAAATTAAAATTTGAATTTTAAAAATTCAACTATAATTTTATGACATTAAATGAAATAAAATGAAAATGTTGTAAACATAAAAGTTGTATAACTCATCAACATGTACAACTTTTATTTTGGTCATCTTGTCATGTGACTTTGTTTGAACGATTTAAATTTTGAAATTCAAACAATTTCAACTTGAAACAATATTTTGAAAGAGTAAATAATTTCAGATGAAAAACTCATAAATACCAAAGTTGTAGAACTCATCAATATGTACAACTTTTATTTTGATCATATTTTTATTTGACTAAATTTGAATAGTTGAAACTTTAAATTTCACTAAATGGTAACTTGAAACAAGATTTTGAAACCTTAAATGATTTCAACAATAAAAGTCGTGAACATAAAAGTTGTTGAACTCCTCACTATCTACAACTTTTATTTTGGTCACTTCTTGATGTGACAAAGTATTAGTAAACATTGTTCATAAATTCACATATGACTCATAGTTTCATGAACGATATGAGAAACATGTTAATTTGTGAACGATGTTTACAATCACTTTGTCAGATGAAGAAATGATTAAAATAAAAGTTGTAGATCTTGATGAGTTATACAACTTTGATATTCATCACTTTTTCAGCTGAAATCATTTAATGGTTCAAAATCTTGTTTGAACTTGTCATTTTTTTAAATTTGAAAATTTGAAGTGCTCAAACTTTGTCAAATGAAAAGAATGATCAAATCAACACACTAACATGATAGGGTAAGATTTTAGAAAATTTTAGGAAAAAAAATCATCACATTTAGAGTTAGTATGAGGGAGAAAGACTATTTACAAATTTTACCTAGAGATTAAAAAGAAAAATCACAACTGTTCACGATGATCAATGATGAAAAAGTGTGATTTCTCTTTTTAATTTGTGACTGAAACTTGTAACTAGTTTTTCTCCCTCATACTAACTCCAAATGTGATGGTTTTTTTCCTTAAAATTTTCTAAAATCATGCTTTATCATTTTAGTTTAGTCATCTATCTTTGTCACTAATTTTGAATAATTCAAATTTTAAATTTCAGAAAATAACAGCTTCAAACCTGATTTTTAAACACTAAATGATTTCAGCTGTAAAGGTGATGAATATAAAAGTTGTATAACTCATCAAGATCTCCTACTTTTATTTTGGTCATTTCTTTATTTCATAAAGTTTTAGTAGTAATAGACTGGATATTCAAATAGAGTCATCTGGATGTTGCAAAAGGTAGTCTCACACACATGCATAAAATATAGTCTCACACACATACAAAAATATGTAGTCTTATACACATACATAAATATATAGTCTCACACACATGCATAAATAAAGTCTTACAAACACACACTTACACAAACACTCTACGTTCAACAACTAGCTAGCCCGCTGTAACGACTTTCCCCTTGACACCTTTTTGTTCCCATGGCATTATGTCTTTGGGGAGGTTCTTTTCCACAACACTGATCTTCTTAGGAAAGTCTATGAATAGTGGCATCTCATCGTAGTTATTGTAAGCTTCAACATCGTCCACGCCATCAACTCCAATAATCTGCTGTTTCCCGAAGGCAACCACGTGCTTTGTCTTCTTCGGGGGAGGTTACTTTATGGGTCAGACATATAGAAAACTTGTGCGACACGTGAAGCGAGCACCCAATGGTCATTTTGGTAGCCTAGATTCTCGAGGTCTAGGACTCTCAATCTGATCTCGTTCAGTTGGTGTTGTTTGATCCAGCGGCATCGAAACAGGGCCACCGTTATATCCCTTCCATAGTCAAGTTCCCATATCTCTTCAATGGTGCCAAAGTATTAGATCTTTCGCCCTAATCCATCGAGAGTCTCTATTCGAACGCCGTTGTTTTGGTTCACATATTTACTATCCTTTGCGTGGGTATAGTATGTATACCCATTGATGTCATAAGCATTCCAAGATGTCACTTGTCTCGATGGACCCTCCGCCAACCTACTGATGGTAATAGAGTCTATGGTTTCTCCAGGCGGTATGTTTCGGTCCTTCAACCATGTAGTTAGTCGTTGCTTGTGTTGTTTCATGACCTAATCATCCGAACGACCTTTTCTCTCCGCCATAATGATAGCCAAGTGTTCATCAATGTACGGTTGCATTAGTTGTGTACTCTGCAAGACACTGTAATGCACCTGACTCACCTCTTTATAATCATGGTCGATGAACACTTTTCTACCACTGGTGCCCTTCCTAGCCAGCCTACCCTTGTGACGAGAATCGGGTTTACCAATCCCTTTTTGTACTTTTAGGTACTCTTGACAGCACTTGATGACTTCTTCAGTACTATAACCCTCTATCATGGAGTCCTCTGGGTATGCTCGATTATGCACGTATCGACTTAGAACTAACATGAACCACTCGTAGGACCACATTTCATGCAAGTAGCAAGGGCCTAGCGCCTGTATTTGATGAACCATGTGAATCATGAGATGTGGCATTATATCAAAATAAGCAGGGGGTAAACAAATCTCCAGTTGGTTTTGTGTCTCCACCATAAATTCATGTAGGTCACTCAGCTCTTGCTTGCCAATCGTCTTCTATGAGATCTTCGAAAAGAAGTAGCACATGCGGGTGATGGCCATTTTCAAGAACTCTGGCTTTATAGCCCTGATTGCAATAGGTAGAAACACTATCAACATCACATGACAATCGTGAGCCTTGCAATGTGTTATTGACAAGTCCTTCATCGACACTAGCTTCTTCACATTTGCAAAAAACCCAGTCGGGACTTTGATCCCCCTCAGGAAAGTGCATATAGCTCTCTTCTCGTTTGGTGTTAGGTTGAAGCACGCCGTGGGCATAGTGTATTTTCCATTAGCCTCAGGTACAGGGTGAAGTTGTGGCATCAGGTTTAGCTGCACCATGTCTTTCCATGCTTTCAGACCATCCTTTGACTTGCCTGTGTCCATCAAGGTAGCAATGAGACTCTCAAAGACATTCTTCTGCACGTGCATAGCATCAATGGCATGGGGGACCTCCAAGTCTGGCCAATAAGATAGATACTGAAAGAAGATCGATTATTTTTTGAAAGATACGCCTTCGACAGGAGGTGTGCTTCTATCTCTGTTCGTCCCATCCGGATTCTTCTTTCCATAGACGACGCGTATGTTTTTCACCATTCTGTATACGTGTTCTCCGTTATGACGTCTCTCTAGAGGGGGTTCAATTTCTGGGGCATTGTCATAAAATCTAAAGAACAATTTGCTGCGGTACTTGTGACTTGTCTTTAAGAAGCGTCGGTTCCTTATGTAAACTATCTTCTTGGATGCATCCAGGTACACCCATAGTACCATCCAAGCAAACTAAGCATACTGTCTTTCCTTTGATCTGTCTAGACAAAGCAAACAACGCGGGGTAATCATTGGTAGTAACAAATATTATTACTCTACATATGAAGTCCTCCTTTCAGAACACATCGTACATCTGCTCCCCATGCCTCCATAGCCTCTCCATTTCTTGCATCAAAGACTTGAGGAACACGTCTATATCAATGCCTGGCTGTTTAGGGCCAGAAATAAGAATAGTGAGGAGAAGGTACTTTCTCTTCTGACACAATCATGTTGGGATGTTGTACATGGTCAAGATCACTGGCCATGTACTGTGGTCACTCATCCTCTCATTGAAGGGATTCATTCCATCGGTGCTCAAGCCAAACCATATATTCCTTGGGTCATCGCTGAATTCTTTGTGCTTCTCATCAAACCTTTGCCACTGACTACAATCAGCCGGGTGTGTAATATTATCATCATCCACCTTGCGCTCATCATCCCACCATGTCATGAGTGTGGCTTCTTTAGGGTTTAGGAAGATACGTCTCATGCAGTCGGTCACTGGCAGGTACCACATTACTAAGGCAGGAATTCTTCTCTGCTTTGCATCATTGCCTAATGGAGTGTCCTTTGGGGGCTGAGATTCTTGTACCACCTTTTTTGTACCATTCTTATTCCTCTTTTTCCCCATGGAGGGTTCGTCCCCACCATAAAGGTCATTGTTCTTATACCGGCTGGCCCCACACCAGGGACATTTATCTAGTGACTTGAACGTTTCGCCACAAAAAAGTATACAGTGGTTGGGGCATGCATGGATTTTTTCAACCCCCATTGTCAATGGACTTATGACCTTCTTCGCTTGGTATGTGTTGGCGGGAACTAAGTTTGGTTGTGGCAGCACCCATGACAGGAGATGCAATAGATCATTGAAACTACAGTCTGACCAGCCATACTTAGCCTTCAGGGTGAGCAGCTCAAGCACAAAACGTAGCAATGTCCAATGTGTCGGACATCCCTTTTCAACACCATACACAGTCTCCTTCGATGCTTTTGTCACCCTTTCCAAATTTTCTAGACCTTTTGGGCTATTTAGTAAAATCTCTGGTCCAAGGGCTCGAATCATGTCCTCCAAATTATCTTCATCCCCAACACGTGCTCCACCATCATTATTGGCACCACCTTCATCGTTACCATCCCAACCACCAGCATCACCACCTTGTTCATTGCCAAACTCGAAATCCATTCATGCATCAAGCTCTGCTGAATATTGGGACAGGGATTCTATGGTTTTGTCGTCGTATTCCTCCTCATCCTTATCGTTAACAAAAACCATTTCACCATGATGAATCTATACTGTGTAGTCCTTAATAAATCCTCGCATAATCAAATGTGATCTGATGATAGTCACATCTGTCCATGCCATACAGTTCTTGCAATCTTTATAAGGGCAAATAATTGTATCCTTATTCTCTTTCAATGTCGTTGCATGCTTCTTTGCGGCTTCAATAAATTTATCCACCTCTTCACGGAAACATGCCTTGAACCTTAATGAACCATACATCCAAGAGTTCCTGTGCTTCATCTTTTACAACAACAACAAAACAAACATTAAAGGACTACTTATTTAGATATATATAAAAATGAATTAAATTAATAATTACTTGAGAATAATTGTATATACTTTAGATATATATGAATATAAATCTAATATAATTATATGAAGCATACAAACACACCATGGTAGAGAAAAATTAATTAATGGCCCATTTATCCATAAATAATTAAAGGGAAAATGGTGTTCTTACCCCTATCTAGTAAGCTAATTTTGATTTTGCCCTTCCTTTTTCAACTTTGTGTTTTTACCCCTGTTATTTTAAACTAAAAGGTCCGTTTGCCCCTACTTCATACGTCCGTCAGATGGACATGGATTAAACGAATTAAAAAAATTCTAAATCTGAAAAATAAAGGCCAAATGACCATAGTGCCCCTCATCCTTATCTCCTCATCCCAAACAAAGGCCACGACTCCAGGTTCGAGCACAGGGAGGGGCTGCTTCCAGGACGCGGGCCTACCTCCCGGTCGCGGCTCCAAGGTGCGGGCGCAGGGAGGCCGCAGCGCCCGCCCACGGGTCGGCGTGCGCGCGCTGGGCGGCGGCGGCGGCGCCTTGCCGTGGCTCACCGGCGGCGTCCGCCTGTAGGTCCCAGCGTCTACCCGCAGGTCCCGGCGGTGCCCGGCCGTGGGTCGTCTTCTTCCTCTGGGCTCCCAGCTTCGTGGCTGCAGGGGCGGGCGGAGCGGCATCAGGGGCGGGCGACTGGCCGGCTTCGTGGCTGTAGGGGCGGGCAGGCGGCTCCGGTGCCTTGCCGTGGCTCCCAGCAGCGCCTGGCCGCGGCTCTCGGTGGCGCCTAGCAGCGTGTCTCCGCGCCGCCTCCTCCCCTCCTTCCTCCGCTCCTCCTCCCCACGCAGGCTCCCGTCCCGGTGGCCGCACTGCTGCCGAGCTCGTCGTCCCGGAGTCTTCCACGGGCCGCGCTCGTGTCGCAGGGCAGGGGCGCCGCCGTGAGGTGCGCGGTAGGGGTAAGATGGGAGGCCGCGAGGCGGAGGATGGTCGGGGTGAGGTGCGACGCCGCCGTCGCCGAGAAGCCTGTTGGCGAGGAGGAGACGGCCGGCGAAAAGTTCGAGTACCATGCTGAGGTGAGCTATCGAATTCGGGAATTTGGGATTGGGGTACATGAATTGTCACTTGTGTGCTGCATTCACTCATTCAGTATGCTGTTGCACTTTGCTGTTGGGCTGTGGCCAAATTCGTGTTTCGCGATTAACAGAATTCTGCTTGTCTTCATGGAATCTGCAATTGAACGCTTCTGTGTTTATGTAGCGTTTCTCTATGCCCTGCAGGTTAGCCGCTTGCTGGACTTAATTGTACACAGTTTGTACAGCCACAAGGAAGTATTTCTCCATGAACTTGTAAGGTCAGTCATCTTCTCGGCGTGCACAATTGAATTGACTTGTTCTTATGACCAAGGATGAATTGCTGCTATTCACAAACTGCATTTCTACACCTCCTGAACAACTGAACTCTGACACAATTTATGTTGCCATCCAGTAACGCGAGTGATGCACTGGATAAGCTGAGATTCCTCAGTGTAATGGATCCTTCTATGTTGGTTGATGGTGGTGACTTGGTGATAAGGATTAAACCTGACTCAGAGGCTGGGACAGTCACTATCACGTAAGTTGTTCATTAAACCATTGTCAGTCACCATTTTAATTTATCAGATGTGATTAAAATCATTATTCAGACTCATTTTGTGAATGCTACAGAGATACTGGCATTGGAATGACTAAAGATGAACTCTACACTCTAGCAGTATGTGTGGGAAGCAGAGGCTGACAGCAGCTGTTATGTAATCAAGGAAGAAACTGATCCTGAGAAAATGCTGACACGTGGAACACAGATTACTCTTTATTTGAGAGTAAGAAACTTTAAAACTCTTTCTATATGATCTCTACACTCTAGCAGAATTCTTATTGCCTTCTTGTTTCAGGATGATGACAAATACGAGTTTGCTGACCCTGCGAGGATTCAAGGCTTAGTTAAGAACTATTCGCAGTTTGTCTCATTCCCCATATATACATGGCAGGAGAAATCAAGAACAGTTGAGGTAGGATCATGATATGGTTTATTGTAATTCTGCTTCCTTCTGCTACAATTATTGTATTTGCATCTATACCTATATTCCTTATCTGAACAGGTTGAAGAGGAGGAAGAATCAAAAGAAGGTGAAGAGGCTACTGAGGTTAGTTCTGTGTGAGTTATTTGAGTTCGAGTTCGGTCTCTCTGTTACTGCTATATCACCCTGCATGTATCCTCTTCTGTTATAGGGTGAAAAGCAGAAAAAGAAGAAAACTATAACCGAGAAATACTGGGACTGGGAATTGGCTAATGAAACGAAGCCCATATGGGTAAGCTGACCCCAATTTATGTGCTACCATGATCTAAATATTCCTAGCTAAGTCATGTCAAGTATGTCAGATAAGTACATTTACAGACTTAGGTTTCCATTTGCTGTTGGAGATATTGAAGTTGGTTATTTTGTTCCATGCAGATGAGGAATCCAAAGGAAGTTGCGAAAACTGAGTACAATGAATTCTACAAGAAGACATTTAATGAGTTTCTGGATCCGCTGCAGTGGGTTCCTGGGGCGAACATTGTCACCTGGAATGCGGTTGCGGCAGGAAATTTGAAGGCGGGGAACGACGGCGAGGTGATGAGGTTGGTGTCGCAGATGAGGAGTTGCCATGGTCCAGGGCTGGATTCTGTGACTGTTGTGATTGGCCTCAGGGCATGTGCTAGGAGTGGGTATCTGAGGATTGGCAAGGAGTTGCATGCTGTGTCTCTTCGTTTATGCTTTGATAGGCTTGAGCGCGTGGAGAGTTCATTGATCACAATGTACTCCAGATGCCAGATGATGAGCTCTGCATAAATAGTTTTGAATATTTATCAATATTAAATCCGAGTTCAAATAATTACAAGTTGTGCCAAATATGTTTGACCAAATTTAATCAATTGTCAGCATACAATAAAAAAGTCTAATTCCAAATCAGGGTAAAATCACAATTAGGCATAACAAACAGGGGCAAAATCGCATGGGCATTCATGTCCTTTTGTACAAAGTTTGACACCGTTAGGGGTGGATGACGGAGCAGGGGCAAACTGATGCTTCGTGGATGGCACAGTAGGGGTAAATTCACAAAGTCAAAAAAATAGGGGCAAAATCATAATTTTGATACAAAACAAGGGTACAAACGCAAGAGCCCCATAATTAAAATACATATTTATTGATTACAATAAACAATTTCAAAGACAACAATTAGCAACAATTATACTTTACCCAATATCTTTCATACAAACCCTAGTCCAATTTCATCAAACATAAATTTACTAAAACAAAATTAATAAAAAACCAAACCCTAGATCTAGATCCACATGCACATGAAACATACATAAAACTAACTAATTGTTCACTAAAATCAAGAAACATGGACCAAATAAGGGTATGATCTTGTTCCCCTCCCCCATTTACCCTAGTACATTTAAAACTTGGGTCTAATTTGCTTCACAAGTAGCTCAAGCACCATAGAAGAGAGAAAAACAAAACTCTAATTACTCACTAACCAACCATTAAAACTTCAAAAAAAGTATGGAATAGCATTTTCTTACCTTCTACAACCTCTCCACCAAAGGATTTGAGACCAAAACCTTCCCCCCTTAGTAGAGCAATTTTTAGGAGGTGCCCAAGGCCTCCCCACCTTTCTTTCACAGGTTGGAGTGAGTGACCCGAGGAGGAAGAAGGTGCTGCAGCTGTTTTATATGCGGGTCATTTGTAGGGACAGCTGGTGATTGAGCCACCCCTACAAATCGGAGCTATGTATATGGGGGCATTTGTAGGGGCGGCTCAATCACCAGCCGACCCTACAAATAGCATGTCTAGGGGCGGCTGGTGATTGAGCCACCCCTACAAATCAGACCCCATTTGTAGGGGCGGCTCGTAACACCAGCCACCCCTGCTGTTCCATTTGTAGGGGCGGCTGGTGTCTCGGCACCAGAGCACACCACTATACGGGCAGCTCCACCACCAGCCGCCCCTACAAAAAATTCAAACCGTTGCTAAAAATCATTTTTTACATAGTGTGGAGCAAACCAAAAATGTAAAATCATTGCTCTGTCTCTTTAAACAACTATTTGGTCTAAAGATTAATTTTCATAATCACGAGATTTTCTGTTTTAGAGAAGCAAACATAGTTACGAGGGTAAATATACTAAACTTTTTTAGATGTGAAGTACTCCCTCCGTCCCTAAATATCTGTCATTTTCGCTTCCCAAGAAACAACTTTGACTAAATATATAAAAATATATTAATATTTATGGTACATAATTAATATCAATAGATAGATATTTGAATCTAGTTTTTTTAATAAATATATTTGGAGATACAAATGTTGCATGTATTTTTCTATAAATTGAGTCAAACTTTCGGTATAGAAACCAACGATGATAGTTAATTAGGGACAAAGGGAGTAAGGTCACACCCTTTCGGGTACTGTCGACAGAATATCATCGGTAGTCCTTCGAGGGGTATCCCACGAAGGTAGATTGATCGGTAGAGGAGCGTGAGATCAAGAACAAGAAGGCAACAGAGACACACGAGTTAGACAGGTTCAGGCCGTCGGTACGATGTAATACTCTACTCCTGTAGTTTGTTGGTTTGTATTAGCTATCGTATGATATTGCGTGTGTTTGAAGAGGGTCCCTGCCCACCTTATATAGTCCGGGGAGCAGGGTTACAAGTCGGTTAGATCTAAGAGATAACCGGAAAGTAATAACTGATTATAGGAATCTTGGGATCATACATATCCTAACAGATCTCGTAATATCTTTAGGATATCTTCTAGATGTCTTGCGGAAGGCGCCAACCAGGATTGTGCCCCGCAAGGCTTTGTCTTGTGGACCGGACCGTCCCTGAGGGCACAGCCCATGTGGTCTGCCATGGGTATCCGAGGTCATACCCCCCACAGCTAGTCTCTGAGCACCTTGTATCCGTTGTACAACGCCGTCTTGTGCTTGTCCAAGCAGGTACGAGCAAAGCCGACCACCATGACAAGTTGCCAAGCAGTAGCGAGCAGTTGCGAGCAGCGAGGACCACAGCCGAGCAGTAAGATCCAAGCACGGCTTGCCATAAGGGTGTAAGGAGCTCAAGTTTAGAATAGAAAATTTCCTCATAGTGGACCAAGTGTGCCCACTTAGAGTCCGACCACGGGAGAAGGAGTCAATCTTCTTCAAGAGGCATGTAATCTTCAAGAAAAAATCCTGCATATTCACCATGAGGTGAAGTGTGCCCACTTAGTCCCCGAGCCTGACAGTAGATGACGTAGTCATATGGTGCTAGGGTCAAAAATTAGAAGAATAGTAGAAGACCAGCCGAGCAGGCAGCCAGTCCCCGGGCGTGGCCCCCAAAAGAGTTAAAGCACATTCACCGCTAGGTGAAGTGTGCCCACTTAGTCCCCGAGCCTTACAGTAGGTGACGCAGTCACGTGGTGCCAGGGTCAGAAACAGAGAAACAGCTAAAGACCAGCCGAGCAGGCAGCCAGTCCCCGAGCCGTAAGCGGAGATATCGGAGAAATCAAACCATGGAGAAAAAATCGGAGTAATGGTTGTACAGTAGCGGTTACTAAGCCTCAATAAATGGTGAAGAAATCAGCGATTACTCAGCGAATATCAACTGACGGCGGCGTTTAATGGGCGACATGGGCTGTGGTTGCGTAAAAGCCCAAGTTACGGCCCACCTTGCTGTTGCGGAGGATTCGGAGAGGCGCAAATCGTAGGAACGGTTTCCCAAAAACCCTCAACTACGAAGAGGTGGGGAAAGTGCTTCATAACTATGCCGCCGCATTCCAAGTTTCCACCTTTGCCACTTTGTCTTCCTCCTCATCTCTCACATCTCCGAATCCGCAACCACATTTGTCTCCGCACCAAAACCTAACCAGATCTAGGAGATGGCGCCGAAGAAGGGAGCCGCGAAATCGAAGAAGACTAGTCCCAAGAAGGCGAGGGCCGGCGCCCAACGTGACAAAGAGTGGGTGCCATCGCGAACGGGAGAGGCAGAGCTGAACAGACTGGTGGAAGCTGGCGTTCTCCCTGACCGTGCCACCGCCGGATGGCGGCCGACCCTTGGTGAGTCCTTTCCGTCGCCTCATACTGTCAGGCTCCCCTACCTGGCGTCACTCAGAAGGATGGTCTGCCGTGGGTATCCAGGGTCGTACCCCCCACAGGTACCTATGCACTTTCTACAAACTTCATAATACAGATTGGAGTGTAATGGAGGAAAGATTCAAGTATAAACTAAGTACCTTGGAAGCTAAACATCTATCTTACTAGAAGCATATTGTAACACCCTAAAATTTGTACTTTTGAAAATAGGATTAAAATAATTTATTTATGAATTTTTTTGCACATGAAATATAGGAAAAAGAATGTTTTCATTATATTAAAATTCATCAGAAGCAGTAGCAACATGGATGTGCATACATGCCGGTGCATTTGATTTATTGCAATGAGTGGTGGAATCCAAAATTTAAAATGAATTCAAATCGATTTTGAAAATAAGTTTGAAAAGGGCTCTGAAATAAAAGAAAAAGAGCAATGGAAAATAAAAGAGTTTTCAAAAGTTTGCAAAAGTTCAGTTTTGGAAACCACCCAAAAGTTCTCATCTTGAAAAGTATATTTGAAACTATATTTGAATTTGATTTGGATCATATTTGAATTTGGATTGAAAAAGGAAAATAGGAAAGGTTTGAAAAATGGAACAAAATCATTTCTTCCTCAATCTGGCCTGTGGCCCTGCCAAGCCAATCGGCCGCAGGCCCAATTCGCTCGCCGATCCGCTCAGCGGCAGCATCCCCGCTCCCCTCTCCTTGGCTCACTGCCATCCTGACCCCGCAGCCGCAGTCGCACGACAGCGCGCTCGCGCGTTCCCTCTCCTCTCTCTGGCTATCACTCTGGCCCTGCACCCACTCTCTCTGATCCATGGGCCCACGTAGTCAGTCATCCCCTACCTCCTGCTCGTCCCCAACACAGACTCTACGTCGAGTCAGTGTCCGCCACCGCGTCGATTCCTCGGCCTTAGCGTGCGCGCCAAGCCCCTCCATCTCATAATAATCGTTCCTGTGCCATGCCGCCCTACCCCAAGCCCTATCATGAGCCACGCGCTTCACCTTGAGCCCTCGCACGCATCCCCATCGCCTTGCCGCTCCACCATCGGTCAAAGCCGCTCCCCGACCTTCATACCTCGGTAAGGAAGCCCCCGGTGCCCCTCTTTTGCTCTCTCTTGCTCCTTCTCTGTTCGTACGCCGCCGCCGAACAATTGCTGGCCGCCAAACCAAGCTCACTGCTGTATTCGTTTATCCCCTGCTTCAATCGGTACCACAGACGAGTTCGCCATCTCCCTCTCTATCTCCTAGTGCTTCTCCCGGATCGAACCGAGGTCCCTAGGGCCTTCATCGTGTTTCTCCGGCGAGAAATCACCGTCGCCGGCCATGTTTATCACCACCTATGTCACTGTGCTGGTGGCAATTCACTCTCTCCCTTCCCCTTCTGTTTCCCACCATCGGTAGTCCTCAGAGGGGTATCCCACGAAGGTAGATTGATCGGTAGAGGAGCGTGAGATCAAGAACAAGAAGGCAACAGAGACACATGAGTTAGACAGGTTCAGGCCGTCGGTACGATGTAATACCCTACTCCTATGGTTTGTTGGTTTGTATTAGCTATCGTATGATATTGCGTGTGTTTGAAGAGGGTCCCTGCCCACCTTATATAGTCCGAGGAGCAGGGTTACAAGTCGGTTAGATCTAAGAGATAACCGGAAAGTAATAACTGATTATAGGAATCTTGGGATCATACATATCCTAACAGATCTCATAATATCTTTAGGATATCTTCTAGATGTCTTGCGGAAGGCGCCAACCAGGATTGTGCCCCGCAAGGCTTTGTCTTGTGGACCGGACCGTCCCTGAGGGCACAGCCCATGTGGTCTGCCATGGGTATCCGGGGTCATACCCCCCACAGCTAGTCTCTGAGCACCTTGTATCCGTTGTACAACACCGTCTTGTGCTTGTCCAAGCAGGTGCGAGCAAAGCCGACCACCATGACAAGTCGCCAAGCAGTAGCGAGCAGTTGCGAGCAGCGAGGACCATAGCCGAGCAGTAAGATCCAAGCACGGCTTGCCATAAGGGTGTAAGGAGCTCAAGTTTAGAATAGAAAATTTCCTCACAGTGGACCAAGTGTGCCCACTTAGAGTCCAACCACGGGAGAAGGAGTCAATCTTCTTCAAGAGGCATGTAATCTTCAAGAAAAAATCCTGCATATTCACCATGAGGTGAAGTGTGCCCACTTAGTCCCCGAGCCTAACAGTAGATGACGTAGTCATATGGTGCTAGGGTCAAAAATTAGAAGAATAGTAGAAGACCAGCCGAGCAGGCAGCCAGTCCCCGGGCGTGGCCCCCAAAAGAGTTAAAGCACATTCACCGCTAGGTGAAGTGTGCCCACTTAGTCCCCGAGCCTTACAGTAGGTGACGCAGTCACGTGGTGCCAGGGTCAGAAACAGAGAAATAGCTAAAGACCAGCCGAGCAGGCAGCCAGTCCCCGAGCCATAAGCGGAGATATCGGAGAAATCAAACCGTGGAGAAAAAACCGAAGTAATGGTTGTACAGTAGCGGTTCCTGAGCCTCAATAAATGGTGAAGAAATCAGCGATTACTCAGCGAATATCAACTGACGGCGGCGTTTAGTGTGCGACATGGGCTGTGGTTGCGTAAAAGCCCAAGTTACGGCCCACCTTGCTGTTGCGGAGGATTCGGAGAGGCACAAATCGTAGGAACGGTTTCCCAAAAACCCTCAACTACGAAGAGGTGGGGAAAGTGCTTCATAACTGTGCCGCCGCATTCCAAGTTTCCACCTTTGCCACTTTGTCTTCCTCCTCATCTCTCACATCTCTGAATCCACAACCACATTTGCCTCCGCCACCAAAACCTAACCAGATCTAGGAGATGGCGCCGAAGAAGGGAGCTGTGAAATCGAAGAAGACTAGTCCCAAGAAGGCGAGGGCCGGCGCCCAACGTGACAAAGAGTGGGTGCCATCGCGAACGGGAGAGGCAGAGCTGAACAGACTGGTGGAAGCTGGCGTTCTCCCTGACCGTGCCACCGCCGGATGGCGGCCGACCCTTGGTGAGTCCTTTCCGTCGCCTCATACTGTCAGGCTCCCCTACCTGGCGTCACTCAGAAGGATGGTCTGCCGTGGGTATCCAGGGTCGTACCCCCCACAGGTACCTATGCACTTTCTACAAACTTCATAATACAGATTGGAGTGTAATGGAGGAAAGATTCAAGTATAAACTAAGTACCTTGGAAGCTAAACATCTATCTTACTAGAAGCATATTGTAACACCCTAAAATTTGTACTTTTGAAAATAGGATTAAAATAATTTATTTATGAATTTTTTTGCACATGAAATATAGGAAAAAGAATGTTTTCATTATATTAAAATTCATCAGAAGCAGTAGCAACATGGATGTGCATACATGCCGGTGCATTTGATTTATTGCAATGAGTGGTGGAATCCAAAATTTAAAATGAATTCAAATCGATTTTGAAAATAAGTTTGAAAAGGGCTCTGAAATAAAAGAAAAAGAGCAATGGAAAATAAAAGAGTTTTCAAAAGTTTGCAAAAGTTCAGTTTTGGAAACCACCCAAAAGTTCTCATCTTGAAAAGTATATTTGAAACTATATTTGAATTTGATTTGGATCATATTTGAATTTGGATTGAAAAAGGAAAATAGGAAAGGTTTGAAAAAATGGAACAAAATCATTTCTTCCTCAATCTGGCCTGTGGCCCTGCCAAGCCAATCGGCCGCAGGCCCAATTCGCTCGCCGATCCGCTCAACGGCAGCATCCCCGCTCCCCTCTCCTTGGCTCACTGCCATCCTGACCCCGCAGCCGCAGTCGCACGACAGCGCGCTCGCGCGTTCCCTCTCCTCTCTCTAGCTATCACTCTGGCCCTGCACCCACTCTCTCTGATCCATGGACCCACGTAGTCAGTCATCCCCTACCTCCTGCTCGTCCCCAACACAGACTCTACGTCGAGTCAGTGTCCGCCTCCGCGTCGATTCCTTGGCCTTAGCGTGCGCGCCAAGCCCCTCCATCTCATAATAATCGTTCCTGTGCCGTGCCGCCCTACCCCAAGCCCTATCATGAGCCACGCGCTTCACCTTGAGCCCTCGCACGCATCCCCGTCGCCTTGCCGCTCCACCATCGGTCAAAGCCGCTCCCCGACCTTCATACCTCGGTAAGGAAGCCCCCGGTGCCCCTCTTTTGCTCTCTCTTGCTCCTTCTCTGTTCGTACGCCGCCGCCGAACAATTGCTGGCCGCCAAACCAAGCTCACTGCTGTATTCGTTTATCCCCTGCTTCAATCGGTACCACAGACGAGTTCGCCATCTCCCTCTCTATCTCTTAGTGCTTCTCCCGGATCGAACCGAGGTCCCTAGGGCCTTCATCGTGTTTCTCCAGCGAGAAATCACCGTCGCCGGCCATGTTTATCACCACCTATGTCACTGTGCTGGTGGCAATTCACTCTCTCCCTTCCCCTTCTGTTTCCCACCATCCAGATCTAATCCAACGGCCCAAGTTAGCCTGTACCCCTTCGCCCTTGCCTTTTTGCCAAAAACCACCTTGAATTTTTAATATAGAACCCGCCGTCCCTATAGTTTTTCTAAAGAGCCCCTGCTTTTTGATAAAATAATATCCGCAGTCCTCCTGCAGATCCAAAATTCGATTTTATTTATTTTAAATTTGAAAATTAAGTTCCATCTATTTACAAAAATGCCACTATCTTCATTAGGCCATATCTTCTCCGTTTTAACTCTGTTTTGACCCGTTAAAGTTGCGTTAGATTCGTAACAACATAATCCACGCATTAGTATCAATGTTTTCCATGTCAAGAGCTCTGGAATTTTATGGTTTAATGCCTAACTTGAATAATGATTATGCAATTGGATTTTTCTAATTAAAAGTAACTTAGGCTTTTCACCTTGCTCAATTATATGATTAGTTTTACCTTGTTTTTCTAAATCAAGTATAATTTGACTTAACTCAATTAAGGTATATCTCTAAAGTATCTTATACATGTTTTATATAGCTAAAATAAATAAAGCCTTTAGTTTCTTTTCGAAGCAAATCTATCGGTAGATGTATCTTTTTCACCGTAGCTCCGATTAGCGCGCTTTTTGCGTCTATGTGATCGTAGCAACGCGTAGATTTGATTTCAAATTATTTTTCACTGATTGGTGTATTGTTCTAATATAGTTATGTTTGAATGCTATGCATGTTTGTTCGGATGCTTGTGTGGTGCTTAATGATCTTGTCTAGTCGGTGAGTTTTATGTGGTGATCAAGAAGCAGTTCTTTGGAGGCTACGAATCAATAGAAGAAGGATCTAAGTTTAAGGCAAGTATAGCATAGGACCATCCTTGTTACCCATTGACCTTTAATCACTTAATTCATATTGCATGTGTCTACCTTATTGCCAATAAGGATATCGTAGATATTTGATATCTTGTACCTTGACACCATGGGTGATTATGCATTGGGTAGTATGATGCTAGTGTTCAATTAAAGACCATGATCTTGTAACTTGACTAATGGAATATGCAATAAACATTAAAAGATGCTTTTTAGCAACATGGAATCAAGGGGGCTAGAGCATTGGGCTGTTTTTATGGTGCTCTAGATTCCTCTCCCTAAGGACTTATCTGTAAGTGATCATCCAGGACTTACAGAACATCTGTGAGGGCTACATGACTCTGGCTTTAGGTCAGTATGAGGACCTTTTCTAGCTTGTTAGTGGTTACCTTTATGGTGTAAGAATGGCTTGCCAAATTGGGTATAGGACAGCCTCTATCCCCTTGTGTATAGGCTATGTGTCATTGTGCCATCGGGAAGGGGGGTTCCTATATCTGTTTGCTGAGTGAATTTAATGGCCCTAACTTGTTAGGTGAACCTTTGAAAGGCTTCATAGTGAACCCTACCGACCTTCCTTGGAAGTGGGTCAAGAGATTAGCTACCTCGGGCGAAATAGTAAATTACGACTCATAGTGAAAATGTACAACCTCTGCAGAGTGTAAAACTGATGTGGATGGCTTGTATATTAAGATTGAACTTGTAGTGGGGATTAGCTTTATAAGAGATTGTAAAGAAAATGGGCCCAAGGGCCATTTAGTTTGGATTTTGGTGTTTGATGATCAACATGATCATTTGGACTACTATTGTTTGCTAGTGGTTTTAGATATAGTTCAAAGGATGCAAAGTGGACTTGGACTTAGGCAAAGTGGTGATCTAGATGATCAACACCTCAAGCAAGACAATTAAACATATGTTGAAACTCACAAGACATGCAAAAGTCCAAGAAACAAGATGGAATGGAACCAAGTTGGACGCAAAGATCGTGAAGAAACAAGTTGAAAGAGGGTTCAATAGGGCGTCCAACCTAGGAGGGGCGTCGAACCAAAGGAAATAGCTAACCCTAGCAGTGGTGTCAGAAGGGCGTCAAACCGAGCAGGGGTGTCGGACCCTAGTGGCGATGGACCAACCACTACAACTATTCACAAAACAACGGCTGATTCAGACAAAAAATAAGCAGAAGAGTCAAACTAGTGAATGCTAGTCCAATGGCTTGCAGAGAGATTCTAGAGAGGGTTTGTGGGCGTCAGACCGGTCTGACAGTAAGCGTTAGACTATATGCCATAGAAGAACCCAACGGTCAATAGAACGACTAGTTTCAACTACTAGCTGTGGACTGGGCGTTGGATTGGTCTGACAACCCATCATCGGATGGTCCGATGAGTGTGCAAGTTCCAAAGGCTACATTTAGAGTTAGAGCCTATAAATAACCCCTTGGCCAGAAAAATGAGTGTGTGTAGAGCTCAAGGAAGACTTATGTGAGTTGAGGCTCATCTCAGTTGCTCTAGCCACCAAAGTGCTTAGTGATATACTCGGTGATTAGCATAGGTGCTTTGCGAAGTGCTTAGGTTAGTTAGACCACCACATTAGCGCTTTCTCTAGGTTTAGGCCTAGTATTTAGTGAGGTTTACATACCTCTTACTCATAAGGTACTTGCACACACCATTGTTGTACCCGGAGGGGCTTGTAGTCTTGCAAGACCACACCACCTGCGTTTGTGGTGTGGCCACCACCGTGTACCGGAGGGAACAAGGCCTATGGTGGTTTGTCTAGAAGCTCTATAGTGAAGACGACGGGAAGCATTCCAGGAGAGGCCATCTCGGAGATCTACTTTGCGAGTGGGAAGGCCCAGGGGCTATTGTAACAACCCCAGCCCATTAATTAGTAGCCTGTAGTAGATTTGAAGTTGGCCCAAGTGGCTCATGTGTGGTTGTGGTTGGTGGGTTTAGCACCACCTTAGAAGTTTAGGAGGGTGAGGGCTAGCTTATAAGCTTTGTCTTTCCAAACGTACCCATGGAGGGGTGTACCAAGGGGTAGTCCTAGCCATCTGCCACATATATATGTGGTAAGCTGCCGAGGGTGTTAACCCTTAAGGGGGTTGAATGTAACACCCAGTCCATTAGTAGCATGTAGTAGGTGTGAAGTTGGCCTATGTGGTTGTTGGTATTTTTTAACTTGTCACTTGTTTTAATAGCCACCTATTATAAACCTATATCTCCTAACATTACTTTACTAGGTTGTCATCCCTAGTGATGTTGCTAGAGATACTTGTTGGTACTACCTAGCACTACTACTAGAATAATACTAAATAGTTCTTTATTAATTTATGTGACTAGGAGGAATATATAGATATGAATAAAAAAGAATCTGCAAGCGCACAGATAATTATACCATTGTAGAACTTCACTCGAGAGTATTCTAGGTATCGTTATTTATATTTTTACCACAGGGAAGGTCTAGCATGGACAAGTATTGATAACTTATACTATTGATGGAGAAGTAAACCATAACCAATATTCTACTCAAAATAGGGGTAAGTCATAGGATAATATATATATATATATATATATATATATATATATATATATATATATATATATATATATATATATATATATATATATATATATATTGATCAATGATAATGATAAATCACTCAGAGCACTCCTTTCTATGGCATTAGCATGGTTAGGTAGAATATTAGAGGAATAATTCCTAAGTCATTCTTAATTATAAGTCAAAGCACACATTGATTAGTGCAACTACACCTAATAGTCATTGCTAAGATTATCTTCATATCTACACATAAAGGACATTACTAAGGGAGATTAAGAACAGAGCTTGTCCCTCTCTGTAACCAAATCCTACGTGCTACCTACATCGGAGAGTGGACTACAAAGGACTCAACGGGAGTGTCACGTCCGCGATCTACCACATGACCCAAAATATAGGGTGTATCCACAGGTAAACAATGTATAAGCACCACACTTACACAATGTTGACCACCCACCCATGGATCCTTAGGGTCAGCGCTATACGAACATATGCATGAATATGATGATAATCCAACTATACTAGGTATATAATCAAAGTAGACGATGAACATTATAACAAAGAACATGAATAAGATGAATACTAATATTGTCATAACAATTGTAGCAAGCACATAAAAATAATGGAGATACAAAAGAGAGAAGGGGTACAAAGATTATACCAAACCACGCTCTTGACACGATCGGGAATCCAAGCAAAGCCTACTTGCCTCCCTCCAGACCTAGCCTAACTAGCTATGCCCTAGAATATGGTGGAGCTCTGAGGATGATTAGGGTTTCTGTCTTCTCAAATGACTTGATGCCTTCAAGGAGGGCAGGGGCTGATATGTATAGGCTAGAGCATCCAACATGAGCCTTGGATCAAATCGAATTAAGGAATGGCGTAGATGCAACTTAGGAGGCGGTGGAGAACCGACATTGCAACGTGGAGGCTAATAGATGGGCCTAGGGGCAGGGTGGACTCCAAGTGGGGTGGGGCGGCCCTACTTGGCAGCCCCTTGCTCTTTGCCTCGGCGTGGAGTCCTCACAAGTCTTCTAGAGTCTTCTGGTGTCCGTTTCGCTACGGATAAGCGCGATTAATTCTGACATCTAGGTCCACCTTGACTGTTTTCTGGATAAACCCTGTAGAAATCACAGATTCACCAAAACTCATGGAATTTATTTGTTTAAACACCTAAACCTTTGTTGATGATCTTATTTATGCCCTTATGCATGTTATATTGACAGTTTATAATGTTTGTTAACTACCGTCAAGAGTGGCCTAAGTGGCTCATATGTAGTTGTGGTTGATGGGTTTAGGGGAGCTTGGTCCTTGCGAGGGCATCCTTGAGAGGGGCTCTAACGAGGATTAGGAGGAAGCTTGCATGCTTCTTGATACCTCGGTAAAAATACCGGTGTCGTCGAATGGGAGTTTGCAGCTTATCGCCCTTTACCATCCACAGTTATTTTATGTGCCTTGGTTATGTGCTTACTTTCCTAGCTTAGTGTGATAGGCTAGTTGATAGGATTGGAACCTAGGGTGCATAACTCTTTTGCGGTAGAGATAGCAACACACCTAGCAAAAACTTAGTTGCACACCTAGCTAGCCAACATCTATTTATAAGCCCCAAGAAACTAGTTGTTTGGGACTGTTGACTGGGCTGTCTGCGGGGCATCGGAAGTGGCGACACCCTTAAGAAGCCACCCTCGGAATATAAGCTATGACTAACACTGGTCGTAGCATATACTTCGATGCTCTTGTTTGACATCCATTGTCATGATTCAATGGTGTCACACGCGCTCTGTTAGGAACTAGTCATTGGGTTCCTCTAATGGCTAGGGTAGCGTATGCTTTGATGTCATGCATAGGGCAACCATCGGAGGAATTTCTTGTCACTCTGATGCGGACTAGAGAGGTTCCAAAATGGTTTTTCACCATCGATATGTGCCGACACCCAGCCTTAGAACAATTTGATGACCTTTTTGAAAATCGCACAACTCCTTTGGCCTACCACGTGTCCAGCACTGCGAACACTGCCAACCTATACTCCGATGGTTAGTTAGGGTAGGCCATCAGAATAATCCGATGTCTAACCCTAGCTACAGTCAAAACCAGTACACCTATAGTCCGATGGTCAGCCTAGGGACCCAGCGGCACAATTCGATGGACCACCAGAGATTGTGTTTAGCTCTATTTCAACCCCTTTTTGAAATGTGCCAACTCCAATATGTGTCCCACATATGTGCAAGTGAGTTAGCATTTTCACAAACATTTTTTCAAAAGGATTTTCACTTGCTTCTCACCACGCCACTAGGTTTAATGCATATGCAATGTATTTTCACACCTAGTGGCACTTAGATAACCATTTAAACTTTAGGGATCCCCTCCTAACAGTACACTATCTATCCTAAACCCGATCACGTATTCTATTGCATCTTGACCAGCAAAACAAAATCCATATTTATACCTTTGCCTTCATAACATGGATTTTATTTTTCTCTTTCTTCTTTTCCAAGTGAGAGCTTGCTCCAATTAGATTGATCACCCTTCATCCATCTCGAAGCCTTGCTCTCCATCTTGGTGTGAACCTAAGCTAGCTTAATCGCACACTTAGTAGAAGGATAGCCCACTATTTGTCTCAATTACCAAAACCAACCATAGGGCTTTCAGCTCAGGTGAGTGCTAAACAACACAACCAATAGACCTTCTCTCCCACTTTGCAAGTGTGCCAGCTTCCAAATGTTTTTCCAAACATCTAAGCATTGAGTTAGCATTTTTCAAAGTGTTTCAAAAAAACATTTTCACTTGCTACTCACCACGTCACTAGGGATAATATGCATGTAAATCAACACCTAGTGGCACTAGAAAACCATGTCTGCTTTTAGAGTTTTTCTCTTCATAGTACGGCTATATGTCCTAAACCCGACCACATACTTTATTACATCTCAGCCAACGAAAACAAAACGCCTAACGTATACCTTTGCCTTTAGGCTTGTTTTTACCTCCTCATCTTCTCCAAGTACGTGCTTGCTCCATTTGGATTGATCACCCTTCATACATCTCTAAGCCTTGCTCACCATATTGGTGTGGACCTAACCTAGATTAATCAACACTTAGCAAAAGGTTATTCCACTAGTGCTCAATTACCAAAACCATTCATGGAGCTTTCACCGTCATGGGTCAGGGATATGATCATTGCCCTCTAACAATACGGCGATGTTTTGTGACGAACATTTTGCACCCATCATGTTCTTGCATCAAATCCTAGCTCACTCTTTTCCCAAAATACTTTTGTTTCCCATGCATGTGCTACACTCTTTTTTTCTCTACAACTCACTACCCTATCCAACGCCCTCTGCTCGGCCCTCTGCCTGCCCCTTCCACCCCAAGTTGCCGCCTCTACAATGCCCTCCGCTCTAGACATTGTCGCTACGCCCAAAGATGCTTCTACCCCTTGTATCCACCATTAGTGGTGGCAACTCTTCTTCCTAAGTTGAAATACCTAATTCAGTTTTGGTAATTGAGTGATAATGGGTGGACTAACGGTTTGCTTAAATGCTGTATGAGCTAGGTTAGTGTTGAGCAAAGGGACAACCATGGAGGAGATGGTGATGGCCAAGGTGATCAAGTGCTCGACATGGATGGAAGAAGGAGATTGAGAAGTGGGAAGAAAAGACCAATACAAAGGATTAAAGGCAAAGGTATAAGATAAGTTTTTGTATGTCCATACCTCCTTTTGAGCAAAGGTATAAGACAGGTATAAACAAAGGACTAATGGTTTTTTTATGTTGTCCCAAGTGGTAGAACGGTCTTCACACAAAATTCTCAACTTCGAAAGACCTGCTTTTAACTTTCTTAACGTATACCTGGTAAACTCAAGCTTTGTCTCCCTCAATATCCTTGAAGTAGAGCTCTTGCAAGAGGTAGTTGACGGCTTGGTA